>NC_136004.1:18960048-19180048 GCF_048128805.1 Centroberyx gerrardi
CTGATTAGCTCCAGCATCTCATCAATAGGCCCTGACTGTCTGCACTGGCCTTTGGACAAATGGCCCTTTCTGCTCAGCTTCACTCCTTACAGCTTTAATGGCTGGAACGGCTTGGAGAAGAGTTAATTATTGCATAGCACATGGCTGGCATACAGGGCCACGGCTGCACCAGTTCAGGGAGCATGAATGTGTCACAAGACGCCCCTTCACTTCAACACATGTGATGAGCAAAGATACATAGAGATATATATAGAGATACAGAGAGAGAGAGGGAGAGAGAGAGAGAGAGAGAGAGAGAGAGAGAGAGAGAGAGAGAGAGAGAGAGAGAGAGAGGAGAGAGAAGAGAGATGAGAGAGAGAGAGAGAGAGAGAGAGAGAGAGAGAGAGAGAGAGAGAGAGAGAGAGGTTTCCACTTAATAGATTAGGTGGGTTTACCCAATTATACCACTCATGCATGAGCAAATACAAACACAAACATCTCAGTACACACATGGTGGATAATTACTCACTTATGCTGACATAGCAATAATAGCTTATTTTCTCATGTACCGGTCTGAGTTTGAGAGTATCCACATGTGAGCACTTGAACCCGTCAAGGCAATCAGAATCATTGTCTCATGGTTTAATCATGATACACTGTTAAAGGTGATAAACTGATAGTGGATAGTGGCTTCAAGCAAAGTCCACACATTGTAACTTTGCAATATTTATCAACATATAGTTCATATCTGGGTATATAAGGGTGGGTAAACGTGTACAATCTGCCCTTCTCTCTTTGAAGATACACTCTCTCCTCCACACACACCCTATTCTTACTTTCCCTATGCTGCCATCATCATTATCCGCAATGGGGCAATTTAGCTCCAAAAGGATTTGTTTAATTGGTAACAGAATATGAGGGACACATGCCATTTCCAATGTCATGTGGTGAAATAACATTTTTTTGTGAGATATTTCATGAAACAGGTACCTCACCCTGAGAATACTACACAAGAACTAGATGATACCACAGTTTGAGACAGACACCTACAGCCACGGATCGTGTACCGACCTAAACGCTTTGAAGTTACATTTGCCACCACATGGCCAAAACACAACAGGCCTCATTCAGTCCTAGGTGCAGATTTCCAGCCTGTATACCGTACATCTTGAATTTGAAGCTCTAGACGAAACAACAGGGATTAGATCAGTAGACCTTGAGGACCATGGGGAGTAGCCATGACAGACTTCGCTGGTGAGTGATCTGAACTCATCAAAAATACATCAAGGTGTGTCCCCTCTGGACATCTGTACGTAATGAAATATTAACCAAATGTAGTACCTCGAATCCACCCACAAACAACCACCAGCTGTATTTTCTTAAATGACATGGGTATTAATCAGAGCCACTGGGATATCAGCTATAAGAGCAGCCCTATGTACTGTCATGGGATCTCTATCTTTCTCACTATCTCTCACTCTTTCTCTCTCTTAGTCATTGTTTGAGTCACAGGAGCACAGCCTCCAGCATGTTGACTTGAGCTGTCCTGGCTCTTTCCTCGGGGCTATCACTCTCATGTGCTGACACACCCAACAGCCCAGCGCTCAACCCCCACCCCACCCCACCCCACCCTACCCTCGCCCTCACCTAATTTTACATGGATGCTGCACTGAAGTTGCTCATTCTGAAGATGAATGAATAATTCATCCATGATGGTCAGAAAGCAGAGCGAGCGAGCCGAGTCAGCCACTGCTGCATTTTCCTCTTTCCAAATGGAGGGATTTAGCGTTTTCCAACTTTCCCTTTAGAAGCACTCAGCAATTATTGAGATGTTCTTGAGCTATGGATTTACTGCTGTATTGCCATGCCAACTGTTTTCCCAGAATTCCCTGATCAGTGTGCCTCTCTTAGGATTGTTAGTTTCAGTTTTCTCACATATCACTGTAGGTCTCGGTGCAGAATGTAGCACACCACTCCCAGTCACTGCCATACACCACAGTCTAACACCCTTAGGAGACTGAGCAGAGACTCGCCCACTGGAATGCCACCTAACTTAAAGTGTAACACTTTTGAGTTTGGCAGTTTTATTCCCATTTTCAGTTCATGTGTGTGACGTAACCTGTTTGACAAGATTGTACGAGGTATTTCAACCACGGAGCAGCGTTTCAAGCCTGTGTTTCAAGCCAGCAGAAACAGGCAAGCACATGTTGGTCAAAGTAATGCTGCTCTCGTTGGAAGACGAGACATTTCTTCTTCAAAAGCAGAGAGGGCCATCGCATCTGTCTGGATCCTTGGTTTGACAGGTGCAAATGCTTTAGGGCTTTACTTTCCTTTGAGCAAAACAGGCCAAATGCATGACACCATTAAAACAAATACTGCCTCAGTTCTGTTTCAGAAATATTTTCTTGTTTTCTAGTCTTTCTAGTCTTCTCTACATGTGAGATGTCCTGAATTCACGATGAAGGATATTGTGGCAGCCTATTTGTTTTTCTAAATAATTAGGAATATCTTGTGTGTATAAATCAGAACTGAGGATGTACTTCTGCCTGGCACCCAAGAGAAAGATGGAAAGACATTTGTCATTGTGTGCTGCCCCCTGGTGGAGGTAAATAGTACAGAGTGTAGATACAAAAGGCAAGAGAAATATGTAGGTAGGTATGTAGGTCTAAAATTACTAATATAAAGTGAACAGCCTGCTGAGTGTTGGACCACAGTACCAAGACAGGCATTAAGGCAGCGCTGCAGGACTTCAAGTTGTTGCCCTGCATTTGTTTGCATTTCCCAGTTTCTAACATCCCCTAACTGCCATAACTTTTACCTACTCTCTATGGCATTTACCCTGCTTTGTTTTCCCTCACATACACAGTCAGTTTGACGCACAGTGTTTTCTCTCCTAACAGGTAAATAATTGATTTCTGTGTGCTTTCTCTCAATTGCTGCTGCAGGGCATTTCAACACTTGCTTATACCGCCAAGTGTAACTGTACTTATGTGACAGAACAAGGTTTTATACTCAATGAAACACTGTCAGCAAGGATTAAACTTAATAGATCTTTATTTGATTTCATATATTCTAGGCATTCTCATTCAAAAGGCATGAAGATAGAAAAGGAGACAGAAAATGGGTCATGGATATAAATATACAAAGAGAGGCAGAATCTTTACAATCAGTAACATTACATAAAGGCTTAAACTAACCGTATGGACATGGGGCACTGCGTTTTGGATTACTAAAGCAACTTTCACCAAAAGCCACACTGGACACAGGTTATGTGGTAGTTAACACCTAACTTTATGTCCCTGTCCAACCCTCAAGCTGTGCCTTACCTTTAACCACAGACAATAAAAAAGTTTGATTTATGTGCATTATCCCCCCCTTTGGCAATGCTAAACATAGAAAACTCAGCCCCAGTGCATCCCAGAATTTGTGTGCATCATTTCTCCTTTGGTAACTCCAAATATGGAAATCCGCAAAACCAAAACGGACAGTGTAACCCATGTCTATACAGCCAGTCCTCACTGTTAAATACAAGCAGTTGACGAGTACCATGCCACGGATCAAAGAACTCTGATTGGTCCATTAAAAAGAGAAGCACAGTAGTACAGTCAAGTACAAGATCACAGAATAGGCCACATTGGTCAGAACTGAAACCAGTCTACATCAGCTACTTCAAGTATCCAATTAAATCTCAAAACATACAATACATACAATACATATTGTCAACCCCATCTAAAATCAATAGCTTTTAGAATCCACATTCTACGAACATTACAAATCATTTTAAAATTGGCACAAACTCTGTTAAAGTATATATTTACTAAACGTGCAGATTATCAAGAGTTGTTTTTTTCCTCCAAGTGCACAGAAGTCAAGATGCCAGTGCAATAATATTAATAATAATAATAATAATAATAATATTGATTTCAACATAACATAATAAATATAGGATTAGACAAGTAATACCAAAACAAAATATGATTTGAGGGGAAACAAGAAGCTAAAGCAAACAATGGACAACATCCAGCAATCCGCAATAACAAAGAGCCACACACAATCTTCAGTGCTGAACATTAACAAACACGCACACACACATACACACATGCACACACACATACACACACACACACCATCTACCAGCCAATATATGCACATACTTAGGCACAGAAGTTTAGTATGGGATCTGGTTTTGGTAGTACTGGATCATGTCATAGGTTTTACTCCTGTAAAAGAAGAATGAGCAATCAGACAAATATAAACAACGCTTTTGGAAGAAGAAGAATAAGAAGAATAATTATGTAAACTGGCAGCTGAATAAAGTCGTCAAGGTGTGTGTTGCACTGACCTGTTGCTGAGGAAGCAGTTCTGGATGACTTTAATGATGAAGGCAGCTGCCTCCTTCTCACTCACACTTGGGTTGAATCGCTGCCTGGAGGTGAGGGAACGAGACCATGAGCGACAACAGTGGATTACATTTTCACATTCACATGTCTATATTGAATTTCAATTTAATATAGAGGAGTCACAGTTTGGACAAAATTTTCACATTTAGCAGATTCATCTCCCTCCTTAAATGTATTTAAAAGAAAAATAAAAGAGGCTTTGATTTCAGACGGCTGCTAATTCTCTCAGTTACACATTTGATCGCTTACCTTAATATCCTGGAGATTTATATGATTTATTAACATTTGTTGTACCAGTTTACTCATCACTATTATGTAACTACATTTCAGTAATTGTATTTTCATTATTGTAACTACTTAAAATGAACTTTCAATGTTTGTAATTTACTTAGTAAGGTTTTGAAATAAGCTCATCTTGGGCTTTTTATCTCACCTGCACATGTATATTTCTTTCCCTTTCTCTCTATGCTAATTCTCTTAATGTATTTTTTGTTTGTGTGTTAAACTAAACTAAACTCACACACAGACAAATCCATGAGTTCGGACTCACTTGAGCAACTTGATGGTCTGTCCTCTGAAGCAGGGAAGGCCAGTATCCAGCATGAGGGTAACTAAGGAGACCACTGCATCCATGTAGGGCCTGATTAACGAGAGGAACTTGTCTTCATGTACATGTTAGCCAGCTTAACTGTGTGGCGAATACTTGCTGCACACTGCCACATACTCACCTGACAGCCAGGTATCCCCTAACACACATCTCCATGAACCATTTGAAGGGCGTTGCCTCCATCTTGCCACCCATGATCATCACCATCTCATCTGTCAGCTTGATATCCGGCTCCCAGCCAAGGTTTCCACCAGGAGAACTTTCGAACATGAACCCAAAATCTGGTGACACACACACACACACACACACACACACACACACACACACACACACGCACACACACACACACACACACACACACACACACACACACACACACACACACACACACACACACAAGCTTAGGATTTTTTTTAATGATCCAGTATCAAGTCAAAGTGTGAAGATGAACAAATTCTAGCGTAGTTAATAGAAATACAGTCATTCAAATCAGAGCCACACACACACACCGATGTGGATGAGGTGGCCCTGGCTGTCCAGCATGATGTTGCCGTTGTGTCTGTCTTTGATCTGCAGCAGAAACAGCAGCAGGCTGTAAGCCGCCATACTGCGAATGAAGTTGTACCGCGCCTAGATGGAGAGAAGAAGAGAGATTGAACCGCATGCCAGGGTAAGCACTGAGAAATATGGTCTCATCTTACAGCTGTGGTGTAATGCATTGGTGTGGATGACTGATTGATGACTGAGTAAGCACGCAGAAGGTTGTGAGATATTATGTCGTTTACCTTCTGGAACGCCAGTGTGGACTCGTCTCCATATTGGTTCCTGAAATAGTCGTACATGCCAAAGTCTGTCTGCCGCCCCAGCTGGTCACGAGACTTGCAGTCCGGGATGCACTCAATCACTCCACACTGTGGCCCAAGATCATTACATAACAGAAGAGCGAGAGGGGGTTTGATTACAGAGGGAAATTATACCTGCAGTTGTATCATCTTAGTGGGAAATCTGTTTTGGACATCGTTCCTCTCGAGAAGTGATCTAGGGGAAGATATTGAATGGTTTTGTATGGACTCACTCCAGGAGCAGTGGCCACCACCCTGTAGGGAAACACGTAGAGGTCCAAGCCCACCAGCTGGAAGATGTTCTTAAACAGGCCGATGATCTGAAGAGCCAGCATGTCCTGCAAACAAAATAAAGTATATGGTAAAGGGAGAGCATACAAGAAGACATTACAGACATAAAGCTAGAGGAAGATCTGTTGATGTTTTTGGCCAGATGGACGGGAGAAGACAAGGCTAGGTGAACACGAGGGCTACGTGAAAGGTGAGGAGTGAGAGACTAAGTGAGACCTGTCTGCAGTCGTCTCCCACTTTAAAGATGGCCGCCTGCCAGCAGATTCTCTTGGCCTCCTCTTCACTCTTCGCCTCGTCCAGAGAATCCGAGCGACACTGCAGACCTGAGAGGAAGACATCGCGACACATTGACTGGCTGCAGAGAATTGATTTGAGAAGTACAACATTTATGTGCCTTCGACACTGACAGTACCTTCTTTTTCCAGCTCACTGACTCCACACCTCCTGACTTTGAATTTGGCCAGGTAGGGAGCTTTAGCGGCGCTGGATGGAGGCACAAAGCGATACAGTAAGGCTTGCAGTGCAGTGGGACCATCGGCATTATTTGTGAATCGTGGTAAATGTAAAGAGGGTAAAGAGGTGTTGAGGCCTACCTCTGCATGGGGGTCCCAGACTTGTAATCTATATCCAGGACTATGGCCTCGGGGTTACTGGGGAGATAACAGCCAGGCTGGACCTTGATCTCTGACATGGCTTTGAGGCAGGCCCTCTTCCTCTCATCACCCTTAGGAAAAGGTCTGATGATGACAAACAAAAACAACGTGAATACAGAGTTTCCATACCTCCATCTCTACCTCTGATTTCCTGTTTACTGACAGTGGCATGCATGGGCATCTCACTGAGTGATTTCAGACCACAGGTGACAGTTAGGGCTCTGCTGGGGAGTCACTGGGGTAGAAAGTAATAGAGAGGAGAGGCGAGAGGACCTGAGACGTGGGGTTTCTTTAAAGATGTTTTTCCCCTGGATAGCTGCAATTAACAACCTAATGAGGTAAGTGGGGAATTTTCTCAACCTCTAATGGGATGAAAAAATGCTCCCTCTAGGACTCAGCGCTAACGGGCCCTGTCAGAAAACTACGCAGATGCAACACAGCATGCAATGTCTTCCAGACCAATGGATAATCAGAGAGACATTAGAGCAATCAATGGCCAAATAAATGAACAACAAAGGGATTTAGGGAGTAAATCACTAGGGGAGGAAGGCAGGGAAAGGCAGAAAATATCTAGACTCATGGGAGATTAGTTATCACCTCATAAACACCTTGAAGGTCACCTAGAGGCCAGTGTTATTCATTAAGTATGATATCCAAAATAAGAGGAAAGTTCCACTGTAGTGCTACTTTGAGGCCTTTGGCAGAGTTCAGCTTCTCAGCTTCACTCATTCTCTCACTTCTTTCAATCTCTGCCTCAGGTTGTGATTGTATTGTATCACGACTTGACAGCACGTTAAGTGAGGAAGATGGGAAAGAGAGAGGAAGAGAGAAAAAAGCAGAGAAAGAAAATGCTAAAGGTGAGGAAGATGGGAGAGAAAAGCGAGATACAGAGAAAATTAAGAGACAGAAGGAAGAAGAACGAGAGAAAAACAGAGAAAGAGAAGGCTGTTTGCATGTAGAGACGACCAAAGACAGTGCGCTCGTACTTGATGAGGGCGGACACATTGGTGATCTTGTTGAAGAAGTCAAATTCTCTCTGGTAGAAGTCCTTGGCCGGGCCAGACAGAGAGCCAGTGATCTCCTCCACCATCTGTTCCAACAGCTCGCCTATGTCGGCTGTAGAGGGAGAGAAGATCATAGTTTTGTGTATTTGTATGTGTGTGTGAGAGAGAGTGAGTGAGTGAGTGAAAGAGAGAGAGAGAGAGAGAGAGATAGAGAGAGAGATACAGAGAGAGAGAGATATCTCACGGTCTTTCTGGTGTCCCTCCTCATCCAGGTAGATGTTGGTCTTCATGTTCCAGATGAACTGGTGGGCCAGCAGCTGAGACTTCTGAGCGGCCCACAGGATGTACTCTCTCACATAACCCATCTACACATCCAGGTCATAACGGGAGAGAGAGAGAGAGAGAGAGGAAGAGAGGAAAAAGAGTTACAATAAATTACTAATCTGGAGATATCTGCGCTCTCAACGCAGTATACTGAATCAGTAACCAACTGTACCTTGTCATAACGGAGCGCTTGGACGATTTGAGGAATGTAAAACAAAATGGCATCCTGGAAACAGAGGAAGAAAATTAGTTACTGGGGAGAAGGTAGAAAATAAATTGCAATCTCGAATAGTCAAATGTTTCACACAAGCGTATGTCATAACTGTATCATAAACAAGTGAAACATCGTCCCCCACAAATGATGCAGGCACCCTTTGGGCCAATCAGAAACAAGATGCAACTTTCATCATAATGTGACAGATGAAGCACTTCTGGTAATTAGTGTGGTATGGTAAACTGTGTAATGTCACAGTTTCATCAAAATTGGACCAGTGGTGTCTGAGATATAATGTTGGAGTTATAACGTTTGACCTTTGTTTACAGTGCCACCATTAGGCCACTCAGTGTTATTCTTACACGCTGAAACACAGCGCCAAGATGCATTATCCCTCCCAGTTTCATCAAAATCAGACTAGCGTTGTCTGAGAAATCACCTGAGATATCACATTGATTTTATTGCATGGGGGACAAAAATAAAGCCAGGTCAAATGCAACAGCTGACTGTGTGTGTGTGTGCTTACGGGAGGAAAGGAGCGGAGCACTTTGACCCCATACTGGGCCGTGAGGGGGTGAGGAGGGTACATGGAGGAGAAGTAGGAGAGTCCAGTAGGAGGATCTGCTGGGGCCCAGCACAGAATGTGACTCAGCTCCGGAGAGTCAGCATCGATGGTGTGCCACGTCACCAAGAACTGAAGAAACAACAAAAAGAGAGAAGAGGGAAAAATGAGAAACACGAAGAGAAATTAATCAACTTCAGCCAACATTTTGAATCGCTGCTTGGCTGGGATCTATGTCGATTGCAGCGCGCATCACAGATCCATATTTCCATATCAAATATGACAGCAACCTGACTTGAGGTCGTGACCCCGAGCCTGGCTTTGCACTAACTAGCCCCTGGAGGAAGCCGTGTTCGTTAGTTACCAAAGTGACTGGAATAAACAACTATGAGATGTCAAGGAGGATCATCATGTAAATCACAGTGGCCTCCTGGGAAGCCTGTACGCTGCCTCCCCCGCTCCTTCCATCCCTCTGAAAGGTAGACAGACATGAGGCTCATTAAGAGTCCAGCCAGGTAGAACTAAACCAACGGGACGAGAGGAAGCTAGAGGGAGAGAGAGCGATTTCTTCAATAACACCACCACCATTTCTCAAGTGACAGAGATAATACAGCCACTTAAAACTTTACATTACGTGACAAAGACTTTTTTCCTTCTCTATAACTTTTGTTACAATTAAAATATTAATACTGAGACGGATTCAGGGCCACAGACGGATTCAGGGCCACAGACGGATTCAGGGAACAGCTATACTAAATGTATTAGAGAGGAATGAGACCAGGGTGTGCAGACAGCCATATCTCATAGAGACAGAAGTCTAAGAGCATGGCAGGCGAGTGTATACTAAGGAGGGAGGACCGGTAGGCATTATAAAAACTGTGGGAAGTGGGAAGCCAGGGATTGGCAACTTGTCTAGGTATCGTGTGATATCAATCAAATCTCACACTATTTATGTGTATTTATGGTTTAAGATTCAGGTTGAAAGTTGTGTTGTCAAATTTGATGGAATTCCACACAGCCTGTCACAAGTACTTGGTTGTACTGTACCAGATATGGGCTCTTTGGCAAAGTTCCCTTTTTTCCCCAATCGTGTCAAACTGATTAAACCCCCCACTCAAAACTCATTAGCAATTGCCGTCTTTGCTTCACTTGTTTCCGGGGAACCATGCCCACAAACCCGCTTAGCTTTAATGTGTACCTATTTTCTACCCCTAATAAAATCAGGCTAAAACAAGTCCAGTATGAATCAATCCAATTGGTCCAGTTCCAGGTCTTTCACACTAGTATTGAAATGTTGTCCCTTGACAGGACGGCAGAGACAACCAAGAGCACACGTAGCAGGCAGAGGACCTCACCTTGACAGCCTCGGGAACATCACACACAGCAGCTGGATCCATACGCACCAGGCGGGTCACCTCTAACACAATGGCCTCTGTGTTTTTAAATCTGAAAGACAAATGAGTAAGTGACTGACAGACTGACCAACTGTGAGTAAGCCTATGTGAAGGGCCACAGTACTGGAGTCTGGTCTCCAGACCACTTTTCTGATGTCTTGGATTTGTCTCATGCCTATTTTGACTCGGACCTGTCTTGGTCTCGGCCACTACTGGATGTTGACTCAACTTTTTCCCGCCTATATAAAAATTTGCAAAGATAAGTTTTTCTCCACCCGATCAATCTTCATTTGTTTTCTCTCTTGACTCGACTGGATCTGGTCTTGGCATTGACTTGGACTCTGAGGTGGTCTGGACTACAGCTCGGCCTCTGTGTACCTGGCAGGCAGCTGCAGGGCTAGATAAGGTGCTATGCTCCAGGCCAGGTTGACGTTGTCCTTCCACTGTTTCTCAGTCAGACTGATGTATTTGGACCTCCAGTTGGCGATGCTGGTCTCCACTGACTGGTCAGTAGAGATGGCCAGCTCCTGGGTGGACAAGGGGTTGTACCACGTCGTCAGCCGCTCAATCTCGCTGGCCTGCAGAGAGACATACAGGTGGTAGTTTTACTAAGAAGCATGCAACTTTCAATATTTTGTTGTAGAGGTGGAGGTACACAAAGTCGTTTTTTGGTCAATGCAGATGGGCAACACTACTTACAATAAAGTGAGACAAAAGGTAAAAAAATCGAGACAAGAGTCATGATTACAGCAATACAGAGCCATCTCTTTGGGCGCTGTTGCCCATCATAGTTGCCCAATAAGGCACCCTGCGTATTACTGCCTAAAGGTATCTAAAGACTTTTGTAAGTATTACCATATACTGTATTTGTGAATATAAATAGATGTAGAGCAAAGGTTAGTACCAGTAGGGCCAGTAATAGAGTCCTGCGTTTCATGTAGTACTTGTGCAGCTGAGAGCCTCTGTTGCTTTTCTTAGACAGTCCTGAAACAGCAAGGCAGCAGTGCATCAATAATACATCATGGCAGAGCAAACTATATTCATGTAATAATTGTTTCATGTATGAATACTAAGTATGGAGCAACGGGGCTTAGTTTCACTGTGACTGTCTGCACAGCACATAGTGTACTCCAGTGTAGCGTAATGTGTTTTACCTGATTTCTTCGATATGGTGGACATCCCAGAGGACAGAGGGTAGGTGTTGATCCATCCCTGAGCCACCTGCTGCCTCTGGCCCACCGCCGCGTCAAGACTGCTCCGGCTGTCTGTCACTGTAACTACAGACAGGCTGTTCACCGACATGTCCTGGGGGTCTGCACAAAGGAAACATTCATTTATCCAACAATTCCATCATCAATCTGTCACTCTACCAGATATCAACTTTACGGGGGAAATGTTTACAGTTTGGTTTACAGGGATTCACTGGGTTGTAGCTGGAAAACATGCTTGTTTACTTAAAGAGGAAGCTCTAAAGACAGTTTGGTCTGCATTAATGAATATTCACTACCTTCTCCCTTAGAAATAAGAGAGGAGAGTTTGACCCACTCCCTAATCTAATATCTGTCATGTCCCCTCTCTGACCACTAGGCCACCCTGCTGTGTAGTGTACAAGGTCACTGTGATAAAGCCCATGATGATATCTTGAAAATCAGCATGCATTTTCAGGTCTGAAACTAATGGTGTCACAATACTAAAACAGCCATCTGGATGTAATAGTTCAGACCACCATTCTTGTCCTTAAAATCAATCCTCCATTCATTGTCAGTGGAGCAGCTCCAGGCTGTGCATTGGTGTAACTTCACAGAAAGGAATTTACTATGGAACATAAAAAGCAGGAAAAAGGAGGAAAATAACCCATTAGAAACTTTTTTAAAAATCCCCAAAAACTAATCGTGAAAAAAGTGAAAAAATTGCATCCATAAATAACAAATGTTAATTCTTAAATTGGATGATGTTGATAATTTAGTTGTTAAGTTGTTTCTTTATTGCTGTACCTGGAGGAACCAGCTGGTTGGCAGCCAGATATTTCTTGTCAGACAGCAGGCTGGCATAGAACTTGATCATTATGCTGATGTCTTCTCTCAGCCTCTTCTCTGTTTGAGTGGGAAATTTAGGAGCGACACTACAGAAAAAGAGAGATGGCAATAACATTAATGGACAAATGAACAAATGGATGGGTTTATTCACACAGAAAAAAAAAAAAAAAAATCACACAGAGAGATTTCATCTGCCAAGAAGACAGATTTGAATTATTCCTACCTAAAGTAGTCAAAGGCTGTGGAATAGATCTTCTCCCGCAGCACATTTCTGATGGTGGCATTGGTCACGACATCAGCATGCAGAAGAGTCAGACCCAGAGTCAGCAGCCTGGAATAAAGCGAAGTGTTGGCACAATAATCTTAAGTTTGATACATTTGTCAGAGCTTTCTAGTACAGTGTCTAAGGTACAACCACTTGTCTGTTGGAACAATGAGACACGGTACCTGTATCTTGGTCCTATGGCAGCAACATGCCTGTTCAGGCTGCTCTTGGCTCCTCCAACGCTCAGGGACAGCGACCTCTGCAGAATGGCGGTGAATATCTCCACCTGGTCAGCACTGCTGTACTTGGCTATCTCAAACCTCTGCACCAGGAACTGTGGAGGGAAGCAAGGAAGCAGAGGGAATGAATGAAGATAAAGAGAGGTGACAGTTTCCTGCCCTTACTTGCCTACAGTGCTTAGCCCAGTTCCACTCTATGAAGTATAATACCACAAGTGTTACGGCAGAGTTCAGGCAGAGAGCCAAACCAAGGTTTACAATGGTCAACTCTTAAAGCTGCACCATGCAAGACGTTTATGTAAAAAATACAACCATCTTATCAGCCTAAATCACAAAGTGGGGCTGCATCCCCTCCTAACTGACACACCGTAAAGTCACCTTATGTGCCCAAATGAACTCCTGGTGTCAGGTACGTACACTTCTCCACTCACAGAAAGTGACAAATCGAAACTTAAGAGCGAAATACAATCTGTCTCCTAAACAGCAGCGAGCGAGCACTCCATCCAGAGAAAGCTGACTCACCAACATCAGATCTTTTGCCTCTCTCATCCCTTTGGTTTCCTCTGGTATAAAGTAATCACAGACCAGCTGGGGTGGTAAACATGAGCGTGCTGTGTGCAGTTTACTAACGTCACATTACATGATGTCTGGGTATTGAAGTTCACATTTTTTTAAAAAGTTACACACACATGCAAAGTTGCCTAGTGCAGCTTTATTATTCTACAGTATATAGTGGTAAAGACAGACAAGACAGGACAAGAACTCAAATGGGTGGCAGCAGTTTGTGTCCCAGTGTCACTGACCTCTATCCAGAGGAAGTGAGGGGTGACATCGGGTGGACAGGGTGCAGGCTGGCTCTCTTCTGAGGCAGCCAGAGGGTCGGCCTCCACCTTGGCCTCCGAGAACAAACCCATCTTCAGCTCTACTGTCATCTGCCAAGCCCCGGCCATCTCACGCATGAACTAGGGAAAAGAGAGGTTAAGAATACACATTTAGAGTAAGGCGTCATTCTCAGAAATCCATGAAGGAATCAGGATTCCATCATGCATTGGATTCCATGAAAAGTGATAAATACACTTACTGGCACTTCCACTCCGTTGTGTGCAGCCAGGAGCCACTCCCAGCAGGCGATGGCAGTCTCCATACCGTGTTCTGTAAACATCTTCAGAGGAGACCAGCACAGATGGTGCAGGAGCTGAGGATCACAGTCTGAAGATAAACAAGACACAGGAGGATACAGAAAAAGATGAGTGAAAGAAAGGCATCTACCAAATGACACATACAATTATAACAAAAAAAGACATGTTTCATTGCTCCAATCCATAATCAAACAGTAATACATTTCAAAAACTACTAACTTTTGGTGGTGATAAGCAGGGCGGCCATTTTGAACATGGCCTGGGTAAAGGCTTCTGGGTCTTTTCTGTCCAGAGCGTCGGCCATCTGACGGACCATCAGCTTGTTCAGGTCTGACTGGCTGTGGGTCGCCTCTGAGAACTGGATCATACCGGCCACCTAGACATCACATAAACACACACAAACAAAAACACACACACACATGCATCAAAGATACAGCAACATGTATGGCTTCTTTATTTCTAAAGGACTCCATTAGGTATATACAATACCTGTGGATCTTTCTCTCAAAGGCAAAATTGGCAATGACATATAGATAATATTTTAGAGCAAGATAGATGGTCAATATCACTAACAATTACAGCCAACAGAGTTCTTTGATTATATTTTTGTGCCTTATGTTATCCACTATGTTATCCACATTAATCTGAATTACTAATTGCTAGTCCTACTGCAGGTGAATCTGCACTGCTTCAGAAAGTTGCCCATGTCTTAATATTAAAGAACAGACATCACCTCTCCAGTGTAGCGGTTGCGCAGGTTGAGTGAGGCCATGAAGTTGGAGTAGTCCTTCTTCACACACGCTGGTCTCTCGGTCAGCTGGGTGGTCTAGTGAAGAACACAGTTCAGGGGCCACTCAGGGCCGAGCCACAGAGCCACAAGCCAGGGAAGTAAGATAGCTGGGTGTACTGTAACACTGTTAGCTGTTCTATACTGAAGGTATCATATCTGAGCCCTGTCTCGTTGTATTCTGTGTTCAGACCAACCTGAGGGAAAGCAGCCTACGGTTGGCCACAGGGCGGAGGACACCACCAGCATAACCAGTTAGCCAAATGGGCAACCAGCCAACCAACCCACCAGTCCATTGCAGGTAAGCAACCAGGTAACCAGCAAATCCGTAAACCAGCCAAGCAACCAGGTAGGTAGTTCGTTGCAGTTTAATAAAGACAAAATACAACAAATGAAGCAAATGAAAAGACGGATATAGCAGAATGCAAGCCCAAGAAAACATAAGAAATGCATAGCAAGCAAAATAATGTCACACAGACTAGTATGCATGCACACATGGACGTACAGTACTGTAAACAACTGGAGTCCACCCCAGTGTTTACAGAGCTATAGATTACACACAGTATGAAACACATAATAAAAACATATACGTTTAAGCACATAAAGGATACAAGACACTTCTGGTAAGTGTTAACACAACTGCATGGCTTTGACAAAGCAACTAAATGACACATTTGTTGTTATGTTGAAAAGCTATCAATGTTGGACAAATGTTAATAAGCATCAAATCTCAGTGGCCAAGTGATCAACTAGCCTGTGAGGTCAGCAGTAAGTAAACTATTTTGGATTTCAGGTTTACAGTCTGTTCAAATATGTTACAAAAGTGCTGCATCACTTTAGAAATGTAAACCAACAGCTGAGGCGCTTGTCACTTATTGAGACATCCTCAATGTTCCACGAAAAACTTTGTAACTGTCACTACTAGAAAAAAATAAATTGTATTAGATCTTTTGTATGAGTGCAACAACAGGCATTACGCTTTCTTTGTTGCCTCTTCATTTCACAAACAAATAAATGTGAGAGATGTTTTAATGATTCGATGGTAGGCGGAACCGAATGCCAAAATGTGTCTTCAAAATGTGTTAAATAATACAGTATGTTGCGTGACGAATCAAATCTTGTAATTGGCAGCTAGTACGTCACATTTCATCTTGATCTCAGAATGAATTTGGGTTCTGTCATTTCATTGGTTATCTAAATCTAGCCCCGCTCTTACCTTAATCTGGTGTTGGATAGTCTCTGCAATCTAACAGCCACAGCACAGCAATACCGTGATGATCAGTAAGAGTGTGTGTGCAGACATGCATGGATGCCTGCGTGTATGTGTGTGTGTGTGTGTGTGTGTGTATGTGACTCACGCCTAGTGTAGTGCTCTGCCTGTTGTAGCCAGCAAAGTGCAGGATGCTCTCTGTGGCCATGGCCAGGCCCGTGTGCTGGGACAGTCCTGACACCCAGTTCTGATGCTTGTTCAAGTACTCCTGCACAACAGAGATAAGGAGAGATAAGGAGGGGGAGAGAGAGAGAGAGAACGAGAGAGAGAGAAACAGAAAGACAGACAGTCAGGGGAAATATACTATATAAAGTAAAAAAAACAGAGTGATTTTCTAAAAGAAACTAATTATACAAATGATAGTAAACTGATTTGGGGTTTTGGGTTACTGCTTCTATGAGCATTGTAAGTGAGGAAGGGTTGCTTAAGACCAGAAATGCCAAGCCAACATCAACTGACTGCTGCTTTCAATTTTAGAACTTAAATATCTCAGCTTTCAGAAAGTCCCTCGATGACTTTTCTTAGACCCGCTTTCAGTATAAACCAGTTTTGTTAGATTTTCAAAATCCCACAAGGAAATAGTACTTATATTTAGTTTTACCCCCTTCAATTGACTCTTTGTTGGCCTTCTCTTAGACCCCCCACATCTACTGGTCTTTCTAGTGTTAAGGAACAGATCTGTACTGTCTTTGAGGCAAGATTAAGTTAAACAAACTGACCTGTAGGTGGGACTTGGTGACAGAAGGGGCCCATTTCATTGCCTCTTTCAGGATCTCACCACAGCGAGCAGCAAAGTCCTTCACTATGCTCTAAGAGGAGATAAGGAAATCAGGATTTAGTAATACTTTATCATACAAACTACATAAGTGCTGGTGGACAACACAAGATTTTAATTCTTGATTCTCTTAATTAACATTTATCCCCCCACAAATTGATGAGATTAGGGCTACTTTTTCTCAGTGACTTTTATAGTACCCATATAAAGTGCTTAGTTAGTTAAACAAATCATGTAGTGTAAGCCTGTGTTAAAAAAAAAAAACATCAAATACAATCATCAATCATCAACCATACAGGATAAATCAACTGATGGACCGCAGATTCTACAATCCAAAAATAAATAAGGCTTAGCAAGAAAAAAGGGTAACTACAGTATGTAAAATAAATACTCTGCCGTCCTCTAGTGGTCACGAGTGTAACTGCAATCCAAACTCACCTCTCTGGCCTCGTATGTGTCAGGAACAGTGATCCTGTGCGGGGTGTCTGGGATGTCATAGTACGGCTGATCCTTATGGATGTCCTGAAGTGGAAAAGGAATTCAGTGCAAGCTTACAGTTTAGATTTAAGTCTCAAACATACTTTGCATCTGCTTAAAAAAAATTCTCTGACATCTGATTAAAAAAAACAACGATAAAAGCTCCCCTTTTGTTTCTCCAGTGAACAATTCAACACTTTAGTTTTCAACAGTTTTTGACTGTAGATTTTTTTTTTTTTAAAGATTATGTTTTTGGAATTTTCACCTTTATTAGATACTTCAAAGTATCTACCACCAGAACGCCCCTTGACTGTTGATGTTAACTACAAGATGTACCAGTAGAAAGCATTCCTCTTTCACTTGCCTCTTTCTTGTCCATTATGGGGAGTCAAACCAACAACCTTGCACTCATGCTCATCTACGATCTGTGCTTCTATGCTGTTTTTACTTCTGCCTAGGATTTCTGTTTCTGTGGTGTTCATACCAGACATTTTCTGATACTTACAGCACTCAGAGACAGAGAGAGTGTCTGCAGGATGTCCAGCATGGTCTTCAACACCCGACCACTCCAAAGCAGGTGGGGGAAACTAGTGGAGGGGAAGGGACAAGAAAAACAGAATAAAATATATTAGTAAAGTGAACAAAAAAATAAATAACGGAGACTGACAAGGTTACTGGATGATTAACACTTACGTCTCAGCCAATCCAGAAAGGTATTTGTCTGCCACTCTGCGGATCCTCTTGTGGGTGTGGTTAAAGTTGACCAACAAAAATTGGGCATGTCGCTCCAATTCCTCCTCATGCTCTTTGGTCTTGGGCTAAAAACATGAGAAACATGCTGTGATTTTTGTGCTGTGACATTTAGGAATAAAAACTGTGGGCAATAAGATGCCCAAGCCTTTTGAAATTGCTTGTCCTTGTCTAGAACAATCAGAGAAACCAAGACTAAGTGCATCTATGGCTTATTACCCTGAAATGACGCCTACCTTCTCAGCCATCATTTGGAGGAAAACATCAAACACCTTATCGCCAACACAAATAACACATTGCATCATCCCTGAGAAAAAAAAAGAGATTTAAAAAAATAAATTACAAAGAAAAGAAGAAGAAAAGACAGAAGAAAAGGACAGTCAGGTGCGAACGGTTCGAAGAGTAAAGGCCTCACCAGATTTGTCCTTCTGGATGGCTTTGTCCTCAAAGTATCGAAACATGACCTGGAACCTGTCGGCATCGTTGGATCGCAGCATCCTAAAAGAGGACAAGAAGAATGAGAGTAAACGAATACTTACATAATCTCACCTTACTGACTGCGGTAAGACCTGTGCATAGAGTTACGTAAATCAACTTTATGTGAAAAAAATGAACAATGTAAGCCAGACTAATAAGTGTAAGGAAGCTGACCTCATGTATTCTAGTCTGTAGACTGACAGCAGGTACGTGGACATGGCAAAGTCCAGCTTGTTAATGAGGGCCGAGCCTTCTGGGGACGGGTCCAGGAGATTGATGATGGTGGACCGCAGCTCGCTCAACTCCGCCTTGAGGACGCAAATTGAAAACCTAAAGGTTACTGCTGGTGTGTGTTTGTGTATGTCAGCGTTTCCTCTACCAGTAAAAAGGCTGCACAGGCTACTCAGGCCTAGAGGGTTTCCATGATGATCACATGATAACAAATGCTTTTTCATAGGTCTTTCACTACCGTGAGAAAAAGATCTGGTTTGCGAACACTGTACCGGCGTGACTGTGTCGTTTTTCAGGGCAGAGTTGTACTGCAGTTCTGAGCGAAGAGGCTCTCCGCTGGGGAAGGTGAGCAGAGGAGACTTGGCGGCGATTTCACACACGCCTTCATACCACTCCTCCGGCCAGAGTCCTGAGAGAGGTGGGAGAGATGTGAGGGAGAAACATGAAACGATTCTATAACAAAAAAAAAAAATGTGGGGAACCACTGGACTGTTACGGCTGATACTAAACTAAAGCTTCTATGATGATGTTTCTATGTTGTACGTCCATCCCTCAGCATATAAGTGTGTTTTTCGGTTATATGTGGTTTGATACTGATGATAGCATGAGCCAAAATGCCTGTCTTTAATTTCTTTTTTGAGCAATTTTTCCACACAGATCACTTTTTTTCTATTTCCCAGTTCAGCATGAAATAAATCTCCATCATCATTTAAATCTCAGCGCCCTCACTGTTTTTTTATGCTGCGTGCAGAAACTCTTTGCAGCTTTGTACTAAACATGTGACATAATAAAATGGACAAAAGGACTGTCTGCCTGTTCACCCCTTGCTTACCTGATCCCTCCACAGCAAAACCCATGACCACAGAGTACAGCCAGAAGTCCCGGAACAGCTTCTGGAGGCGGGGCTTGGCCTCTTTGATTGGCGGGAGCCGCCTGGTCAACTGTGGAGTGGAAAAAGAACAAAATAGAGCAAACAATCTAACAACAGAGAAATTATCTCATTCTGAACAATGTGACTCTAAAGGAATGGTAAAACACAGTTCATGAACGTATGAATGAACTAAAATCTTTACGGACATGCTGTACATTGATCAAAATAAAGATCAAAAACATATATATCAAAAACTATAAAGATCTCTTACTAGATCATTACTGGTAATTGATCAAATATTCTTGAGTGACAAGTTGAATTGTGAAGAGTTAAAGATTTCAGTTAGTCACAGCAGTTTTTCTGTCTGTTGTTTGATCTGGTCTATTTGTTCAGGAGGAGCCCACATCAAAGTTCAGTTTTGGTATTCAACTCCTTGCTCTTAGTCCCACACACAGAACCAACACAGCACTTCCCGCCAGCACAGAGCAACCAAAGGTAAGACATTTTACATAAAGGGAATGGTACCTGAATCTAACAAGACAAAGACTTCATATTTATCCAAAATGAATGCGTGTATTTGATCCTAAAAGATTTATTTAATTACTATAAACTGTTAATCTTGCCTTTCCTAAATGTATAATTTAGGTATTTATCCAGTGATCACGCTATTTATGCATGTCAAAAAAACAAAAATCAATTAAATCTATCAAATTTTCATCAGAGCATACAGTTCGCTGACCTAAATGTCCATCCCCTCTGCTCTACTCTGTCTCTGTCTCAGCCTCTCTCTTCATTTTGGTCTCGGTTCTCCCTTCAGGATGTGGGTCATCACAGTCATCTCTGCGGCCTGCCTCCTGGTCACCCCATCCCTGGCTGGGATCAAAGACCTGGGCTCTCACTTCATTGACCCTACCTCTAACCCGGACCCCAGAGGCCTCGGCCAGGGAGAGGCGGTGGATATGGAGGCCATCCCCTTGGACTTCCATAAGGAGAACACTGTCACTAATGATCTGCCTTTTGACGGCTTCGAGGACGAAGATTACATCGATTTTGATAAGATCCTGGCTGAGGACAGTGATGACTACATGTGAGTTATAAAAAATACAAAAATATTATACTTGTGGTGGGTTTTCTCAAACAGTCAATATTAAATTCATGGCGGAGTAAGTAATGACTTATTTGGACTATTTGGAGTTATTTGGTGCCGATTTGTTTGAAAAGTTGTAGGCTCAACCTCAAAACTTGGTTATGATACAGCTAAAATTTGGTGTGTTTTAAAACCAAACATGAAATTAAATTTGGGGTGAACTAGCTTGATGACAAGCTTGTGATGTTTTTTCAGTGAAGGGGACGAGATAGATGAGATTGCAACTCCGGCCCCAGACATTGACATCTTTGCCGAGCCGTCTGACCCAAAGATTCGCCGTGCCAGACTCCTGCGGCTGTTTCACGGTCGGTCTCGCCTCCAACGCCTCAACATTGTGAATGCCCACTTTGGTTTTAACCTCTACCGGAGCCTTCGTAACCATGTCAACCAGACTGACAACATCCTGCTTGCACCGGCTGGTATCTCCATCGCTATGGGGATGATGTCGTTAGGGGCGGGACCTGGAACCCATGATCAACTCTACAAAGCTCTGGGATTCGCCGAATTTGTCAACGCCAGCCATCACTATGACAACGCAACAGTGCACAAGCTCTTCAGGAAGCTGACGCACAGGCTCTTCCGGAGGAACTTTGGTTACACGCTGCGCTCCGTGAACGATCTCTATGTAAAGAAGGACGTCTCTGTGAAAGATGCTTTCCGTACAGAGACAAAGGCTTACTATTTTGCAGAGCCGCAGTCGGTGGCCTTCAGCGACCCTGCCTTTCTGGCCAAGGCCAACCGGCGCATCCTAAAGCTGACCAAAGGGCTGATCAGGGAACCTCTGAAGAGCGTGGACCCAAATATGGTGCTGATGCTGCTCAACTACCTGTACTTCAAAGGTGAGTGCAAACAGGGGGCAACATTTCTGCACCTCTACTTTCAAATGATGCAACTACAAGAAAATAGTACAAACTACAGAACACTTGATTGTTTTGTTTGGTTACTCAGAGTGCAAAGTAAACAGCTTTTGTACAACATGTGACTCTTTGGCCTTATTTGTTAATATAAATAGGTACGTGGGAACAGAAATTCCCCAAAGAAATGACTCACTACAGGAACTTCCGCGTGAACGAGAAGACAAATGTACGCGTGCCAATGATGAGCAACAAGGGGAACTACCTGGCTGCTACTGACCACGAACTAGAGTGTGACATCCTACAGGTGTGTGTCTCACTCTGATCGTACACAACATACCTGAAATTTCAATTAGAAAGTCTAGAATAGACTTCCCAATAGGCAATCATATGTTTTCTGAGTTCACTATGAGCACACAGAAAACATAACGATCGATGAAAGCCCAATAATGAAGTAAAGTATCTTCTTTTCAGCTCCCATACACGGGAAACATCAGCATGCTCATTGCCCTGCCTAGGAAGATCTCTGGCATGAGGACCTTGGAGCAGGAGATCTCCCCCACTGTGGTCAACAAGTGGCTCAACAACATGACCAACAGGTCAGCAGCAGCGTGCTCCTAACTAATCAACAACTGAGCTTACAAAACGACATGCAATAAACCTTTTGAAAGGGAGCTCTTCTGAAAGGGAGTTAAGCGGCTTTGTTGAAAATAATGAAAGTGCCAAGACGTAACCGAGACTCTACAGCATGAGGAAATGTCAGTCAAAGGACTGTTTTTGTTTCCGTCCCTCCAGGACTCGTGAGGTGGTGTTCCCCAGGTTTAAACTGGAGCAGAACTATGACCTGATTGACAATCTGAAGGAGATGGGCCTCACTGACTTGTTTCAGGAGAACGGAGACTTCACTGGAATGACCTCAGAAAAGATCACCATGAACTGGGTGAGTAAGCCTAAATCAGTCATGCTTTCACTCAGACCTAACCAAACTGATCCTAAAGGCAAAAACAAAATGAAAGCTAGAGTCATTCAGTCACCTGGACACTTCATCTGCTTGATCACATGTGTTTTTTTGTGGTATCAATAGTGTGCACAACCTATCTCAATATGGTTGCCTTCTGGTCTCCCTCCCTAGCTGAAGCACCAGGGAACCATCACAGTGAATGAGGAGGGGACAGAGGCAGCGGCTCTGACCCAGGTGGGCTTCATGCCCCTCTCCTCTCAGATCCGCTTCACTGTGGACCATCCCTTCCTCTTCCTCATCTACGAGCACCGCACAAACTGCCTTGTCTTCATGGGCCGGGTGGTCAATCCTTCACAGAGCTAAACTTGACCGCAAAGTCCTGCTACCAACCTATTCCCCACAAAATCCATGTTTGTCTAGACTTCCAACTGGGTTATAATGAGCCTCGGAAATATTACTGATTTTTACATGGGTTGTTTTTGTTTTTTTTAATATTCAATTATTGTCATTAGTACAGTATGTAAATCTAACATCAAGTTTTGTGCTTTTACATGTTTGTGGTCTCTTACTGAACATTTAGCCTTCTCCCTCACATTGCTCAAGCTTTTGTGAGTCTGTCTGAATGAGTCAATGAATGCTTGTTATTTGCTGTCTGTTAATGTTTCATCTTTTGCAATGAGGCTAGCGGATGATGTTTCATAGCTGTCATAGCCTTAATGCAGTACTGTAATCATTGAAGAAAGACTTCGTGAATATGATTAACACAAGGGAGAATAAGATACTATATAATGTTATTATATTACACAAGGAAATTCTGGACAAAACATAATGTTAAGTTATTTTAAACATTTTGCTCAAATTTATTTGATTATTTTCACAATAAGCTGAATTGATGAGAAAAAATGCAATGAAAAAATGCAATGAAAAAATACCACAAATCTGAACACAATCTTTGAAGGACTAATATTACCACAAAAATGTGTTGGCTTAAAAAGTATCTAATAAGAAGTGTAAATACATCCAGCAGCGACCTATGACCCATGACCCTGGTTTACTGCAGCGGGCAGGGTAAATATTTGTTCATAGAGTTAAATACTAACCAACAGCTTGGATTCGCCTGTAACCACTCAAAAACTTACGCAGATTATTTAACAATGAACCATATGGGTATTTCAACATAAATTCTAGTACCAAATGAATGAGAAATGTTTTTGGGGGGACTCAACAGATACTTACCACAGCAATGACTGGAATGAGGACTCCAAGGTTTCCAGCACTACTTGAAGCCTGAGGGTCGATAAAGAGAGATTACCAACTTGAAATTACTGTTATCACTTTCCTGTTGTGTTTAAACGTTTATGTATGCGAGCACAGACCTTCAGTGCAGGTCCCTTGTCCGAGGCCCTCTCACTGGCTCTCTTTCCCTCCAGGCCCAGCTGGACAAACAACTCTAAAAGGTTGACCATCAGCTCATCCACGAGTTGCTCCCCCTGTAGGTTGGCTGCAATGTTGGCCAGAGCGTTTATCACCGCCAGGGAGCAGTGCCTTGGAAGAGAAGACAGCATAGATGGAGAGCACAGTTAAACAAAAGCATGGAAATATTCAGTGCAGACATACACAAACATAAGTCCAAAGAGAGCCTATTTACAGTATTATTATATTTATTATTATTATTAATAAAAATAATAACTTTATTTGTATAGCACTTTTCTAAAAACAATGTTTACAAAGTGCTTTACATGCAATAAAACCCAAGGAGACAGTGATGTAAAACTACCACAATTAAATAAATAATAGAGCTTAATAATAAAAATAAATCATATTTGAAGGGTTTCATTCCAAAACACTACATATCCATTTTGGAAAAATGTTGCTACCTGAAATTCATCAGGCAATATTTGAAAAACATAAATGACTACTAAATTCAATACTAACCCATAATGTGCTTAACTTTCATGCCAGCAGTCAATATGGGGGAGGGGTGTCATTATGTTTTTTTAAATGGTGGATATCTCATTTTGGAACTAAACTCTTCATTTGTGTTTATTTAAACCTTTATTAATCAAAGGAAAGCTGACTAAGCATGCATGTTTTTCTTCCCAGCAAAGACCTGCTTCACATTCACACGGTTATGCACATTCACATCAAGGAGATTCCCAGTACCATCCCAGTCCCAGGGAAGGGGAGATCAGTCAGTTTTCCCAACCACATTTTTCCCAGTTTGGGGATTCGAACAAGCAACCTTCCAGTCACAAGCCTAATTCTCAAACCTCTGGGCTACTGCCATCACTGGTACAACTGGTAATTGTAGTAACACCAGATCCTGACCTGTAGCCATGGTCTCTGTAGTCCTTGGTGGCTGAGTAGACCACTGAGCTGGCCTTCACACTGATCTGCTGGAACAGGTTCCACACCTCCTGGTAGATGTATTGCTATGGGGGAGGCAGACAGAGATTAAGTGGGTAAGATTCACCCCATTTACACCTAGTATTAAAATGTGTCTTGAGTGATCGGATAGCAATCTGATCGCACTTGTCCACATAAAAATCTAGGTGTAAATGCATCCAAGAGGCATTGGGGACAGATTAAGATTTTGTATCGTTAATACTAGGCCTACATTAAAGAAGAAGAATTTGCATACTGCATGGAAAAGTGCGGGAGAAGGATTTCTATCCACCTGCCGAAGACCCATTTTTTTAATAACAAATGTAAATGTAATGTGGATAACTTGCATCCAGATACAATCTGGATTCAAGCCGCATGGAATGCCAGGTGTAAATGGGATCACTGTGTGCTTGCATGTACGTATGTGTACATGCATGAACTCACATTTCCTGTGATGACCATGCAGCCAAGCTGGTCTATGATGAGCACGTCCAGCTGTGAGGGAGGCTGGCAGAACTTCTGCTGGAGGATCTGCAGGATGGGCTCCATGACTTTGGGAGTGTCTCTCAGAGCCACGGCGATGTGGCCCAGAGCTCGAATGGTGTGGTCCGGGATCAGATGAGCATCCCTGGGAGAAAGACAAGGGACTTTTTCAGAACAGCTGTTAATCAATGTCTAAGACCTGAAAATATGCGGGGTGACTATAAATCCATAATGTAGTTTTTTTAATTCAAACATGTTGCTCACTTGTCACTCTCCTGTGAAATGTACAGACGGTTGGACAGGCTGGCCAGAAAGGCCTCCACTATCACAGGGTCCATGGTCAGACCGGCCTTCAGACATCTGACAGAGAGGGAGGATACAGAAACACAAAGATGAAAAATTCATGTAACTAAAAAAAAAAAAAATACTACTCTCTAACAAAAGCTGTGCCAGGTGTTTGTGTCTGACCTGCAGATGTTGTCGATGGAAATGTCTCTGAGCTGCTCGTACATGGAGGGCTGGTCCTTCCTGTTTGACAGGATGTTGAAGGTGGACTGCGAATGCTCATTGGTCACGTTGATCCTGATTTCTCCCGTGCCTGAAGAAAGAGTGATAACAGCAGAGAGACAGAAACAGCAACACAAAAAAGCATCATCATTTAACACTTTGTTCGTAAAAATAGGACCTTGCACAGAATGAAAGAAGCTGTATGTAGAGCACAGACAGAATGTACAGAGCATATAATATAACAGATCAGCAGCTAATCTATGAGATAGTGGTACATTCTGCAGGGCACCATAGTGAAATCAATAACCTGAATTGCATTTCAATTTGTCTGTGTGTGTGTTTCCGCTCAGTCAATCAACACTCTCTGCAGATCAATAGTGGATGGGACTCGGATGTGATATTGACATGCTGTTGATGTTGATTTGACACTGCATCCGACCAACGTAACAGAACGGTCCTGTGCCATTTCCTTTAGGATCTCACATCTACAATACAACCAACTAAGTTGGTTGTATTGTAGATGTGGACACTTAAAGGTTTTCTATTACAGGAATTCAAATTTCCCCCCATTTATATACATGTATGATCAAAGATATTTTAATGAAGATGTTAAAATATTGTTTGAGTGGTTAAAGTTTAAGTTATTGCATTTTCAAAAAATCCATCCATATTTACAGGCAGTTTCAGACTAACTCCAATCAATACAACATCAATAGAGAAGCTGATTTATTAGAGAAGCTCATTTAATGCAACTAATTAAATTCAACCTTTAACTAAAATAAACTTATTTGCGAAACATCATGAAGAAATTTTATCTCATCATGAACCATAGCACATTTGAAAACAAAATCATGAAACCTGATTAATATGGGACCTTTAAGTCTCAATCCCGCAGTGGATGTGCAGTAATTACTGTACCTGTGCTGTACTGACTGTGGTACTTGTAGAGCTTTATAAGAACAGGGGAGGGAACCACCAGGAAATCCCTGAGGGAGGTCGTGGCAGAGTGGGCCACTACTGGAAACCTCTCACACAGACGCCCCAGGCCCTGCCACAGAGGGAGAGAAAATTAGAGAAATTAAAAATAAATATCCAATCAATAATTCAGGATTTTTGTCAGGATGGTGTGATGCATAAGACACAGAAGCAGGGGACTAGGAGGACCAAGAGAGGAAGAGAAAATGCTGTACAGGATGCATATAATTACCTCCGCCAAGGAGGTTATGTAATCGGTGCCGTTTGTTTGTTTGTTTGTCTGTTTGTCTGTTTGTCAGCAGGATTACGGAAAAATTACTGGCCCGATTTTCCTGAAACTTCGTGGAAGGGTGTAGCATGGGCCAAGGAAGAACCCATTAAATTTTGGAGCGGATCCGTATATTGGTTGCGCTTGCACATTTGCATATCATAGAAGACTGGACTATTGGCCTTGACGGAGGTCTGCGCTCTCCGAGTGCCCTTCTAGTTATAAACTGTATTGTCAGAAGTGAGAAGTAACTAGTTATACCTACTCTAGTTGAGTGTACTGAGTAGATGTTAGAGTTTTGAACATAACAGTCCAATCAGAGTACAATCGGTAGTGACTAGCATTTACAGTATAATACAGTCTCATAACCTCCCATAACTGATATTATAGCTTTGTTAACTACATGAGAACAATATCCAAACCTTGGGCAGATAATGACCCATCAAAGTATTTGCAAAGGGTACCAAAATGGTTCAACTGTTTAGTATTGGGGGAAATAATGTTTTGAGCATACACACAATCTTGATTGTTTTCACTCAAAACTCGCTAAATGTTTGAGAATTGTTTTAGTAAGTAGTCCTTTACTTTTTGAAGATTATTTTTTGGCATTTTGCCTCTATTTCATGGTTCACAGTAGGGAGAGACAGGAAAGACCACCAAGCCACCAGGATGCCCGATACTCCTTTACATTTACTTCAATAATTTTAAAGTAAGTACTCATAATCTACCTTGCATAACTTATAATAACTTAAGTAGTAGAGCATCTATTTGAGCAAAATATTCCAGTCCTCTTTCTACCTCTGAGTGTTATACCTGTAGGCAGCAGATGAGCAGGGGCATGTGAGCGATGATGACTTTGCTGGAGGTTTTCGACTGCAGCTTCTCTGAGAGTTTGGTGCACAAATTCTCAGCTCCTGAAAAAATACACAGGAAGGGGAAACGATACAACCAGTATAAATAAACAAATGTAGACTAGCACCCCTCTAATTATGTAGTCTGAACACACTGCTGTCCTCCCTCTCTGCTGTGATTGATTACCTTGCTCATCTTTGACGGCCCACACCATGAGGTCCACACAGGCAGCGTTGGCTTGGCAACGGAGCTTGAGGGGGCTGGGTTCCCCCGGCAACCCCCCCGTATCATGAAGTACCCGCTGCAGCTCCGACTGACTGCTGCTGAACTGCTCCAGAACAAAGTCGTGCACTTCCCGCACAAACGCTGGCTGCAAGGCTGAGGAACAGGAAGAGTGGGGAGATTTCACACAATAAAACAATGTCTATTTTATTGGGTTACAAAATACAACATTTACAATCTGGTGGCTGCACGTTTTGAATGCAGAACAAATAAAATATATATCATGTTTTACCTTTCATGTAGTACAGTGTGTCCCTCAGCATTTTGAACACACACACATAGAGAGGGTCACTGAAGGTTTTGTAATAGATGTTGATCCCAGGATTCGACTTAACGGCAAACAGAAAAGACAAATAGAGAGAAAAATATTACATAACTGATAATAGGAACAAATTTAGTTTGAAAACTGTGTACTTTTTTGTTGAACAGAAAGTGGTAATATAGTTTTGAATAATCTTATAGTAATATAGTTTTACCTCTGTAAGTTCTGACATAGTGGCATCCAGTGTTTTTAAAAAGGAGTCGGAGACAAACTTCTTCACCTGCACATGGACAACACACACAACTACTGGTAAAGATACAGTGTTGCCAAGCCATGGTATAACGGCCCATGGCAGACAGCAGACCTGGTGTGATAGAAATAGGTAGTGGGCTACTTTACCATGCCGAGGAGCTGTCGGAGCAGGTCAACGGGCACCTCCACCTCTCCTTCCCCCGCCCCCATGAAGAGAGGAGACATGGAGAAACTGGAGCTGACTGTGGAGAAGTAGTAGTCAGGGTCTACAGCGCTGCTGTCAGGGAGATAGGCACCTGGAAAGAAAGGGACGGGAGGATACACAGAGATGTGATAACATATGGCCAAATGCTTAAAAGGTGCAATGTGTAGCATTAGCAGTTATATATCATCAGTGAAAGTTATCGAATTCCATTGTAGCTGCGCTGGAAATATCTTGAAATGATGTCACGTCATCTGTGTTTGGCCAGTTATCCACAGAAATAAGGAAAATACACCACCAGACGACAAGATGGACTCAGAAATGCAAGGTGCATTGCCAGTAGCTATTTTTAACAGTGCTAAATGTATTTCAGTGTGGATTTTTCCTTTAACATCAATAAATTATTGCCACATTATTTTGAGACATTAGAAGAATTGCTGTAAACAAACGAGACCATTGTGGAGAAGACTGGCAGCCTGTACACTGCCTGTACAACTGAATCCGAGTAGCTTGTGTTTTAGTTTTTCATTATGGAATAAATGCTTTGTTTTCACCTTCAAAGTAGTGTGGGCCAGGGGTTGTAGGGGAGCAGGGCGAGTGGCCTGCTGGGTCTGGACTGACCTGTGAGGACAGGATATTTCATTAACCTCTAACTAAGCCATATTAGTCATCAAAACTGGGAGTCTCACTTTTAGTAGAATGAAATGACCAAACATTTTCAACGAATATTTTCAATTCTGCAATCACATCTCAGTTTTTACACACAAACCACCTCTTACACCCAACCAGCTCATCACAACACACACACACGCACACCTGTGCGGAGGCATCCAAGTTGGTCCCAGTGCGTCTGCGTAGAGTGTCGCTCTGGCACACTGTCAGCAGTGAGGATGGCAGGATGGAACGGAAGTCATTGAAAGACCTGCGCCGTATTCCCTCTGTTTCCTCTGTAACGCAGCGGGCTTGGGGCGAATCTTTGGGGAACAACTTGGACAGCAGAGCTTCGTCTGTGTTGCTGTAGCGGCCAAATGCCCGAGTCACACCCAGCAGGCAAGGGACAATATACCTGCACAGGTAGACTGGAGACAAAAGAGCAGGTGTGAGGCTGAAGTGAAGCACTGTTGTTGTTTCTGTGTGTGTGTGTGTGTGTGTGTGTGTGTGTGTGTGTGTGTGTGTGTGTGTATACCTTTGTCATGGTTATCAGGTGTCTGGCACATCTCCTGCAGCCCCTGCATGACTTCCATGACAGTGTCCAGGATCTGCAAGGGAAACAGTAGAAAAATGATCAAAATTGCAGTGGACATGAGGCTATCAACCTTCAAGCAACCTAAGAGTTAGAAATAAGGCCGCAGCTTCTTGATCTGACCTGCTGTCGGGTGTCTGGGTCCCTCTGTGCCACATCCGCCAACAGCGTCACTAAACAGAAGCTGAAGTTTTCTGCGACAGGGAGAGAATCTGAAGAGAAGACAAAAGACAAAAAGACAAATATAGACAGTTAAATGACATGCAGAGTTGTATATTAGTAAAAAGAAAGACACAAGCAGAGTTATCAAATGGTAAACACACAAAGCCTTGTCAAATGCTGAAAAGGCAATCAACTCAGCAAACACAACAGAAGACTAACTGCATTGGCACTGAGAAAATGTAGCGCACAGTATGTTGTTCAAATGTCATATCTGGTCAATAAGATAAAACATAAGTTATAATAATAATAAGACAGACAGTGTTTTATGATGTGGAAACTGGTCTCAAGGCGTTATATGCATTATAAGACATCTCGACACATCTCAAAACATGCCTTCAGACTGTATTGAAATAAAAAACATTTATTGAAAGCAAGATTAAAGCAAGAAATTCTGAGTTGCAATTAAAGCAAGGCACTTGATGGAGGGCAGAGTAAAACAAAAGGCCCAACATAAGAGGATTGTTCTTACCCCTCCCTTTCTTTCCCAAGCTCTCCTCGATCCATTGGACCCGTGGCAACCCTTTCAATAGGCTCAGCAAGTAGGAAACAAGTATGTCTTTGTGCTAGCAGAGCAAAACAAAAACATTACACACCACAAAACACTGCACTTGTCGGCACGGAGCTGACAAGCGCTGATAAATCAAAAAACACCGAGCTATTCTTTATTTCAATACTGAATCAAAAGTGGGTCAAGGGAGCTAAATCTAACAATGTTTCTGCGGTGAAAAGTGAAAAGTCCTGACACTATCACTGTCCTGTGCGCTACGTAATCAGATGACTGAGAGGCTTTCCATGCTGTGTCTCAGTGTGAGGGGGTTAGAGGCTTACACAGCCAGCCGCATGTCTAATCGCCAGTTTAATCAGATTAAGGGAATGAGCTTATCATGGTGATATATGTGGAGTCATGTGAAGGGCTGTAAGCACTAGAGGACTAATAAAACAGTACGGGAATGTAACCATATAAATCCTCAGATCTGAAGATATTGAGCTACTGCATCGCTGTGTAATAAATGCTGTAAATTGTGGCCTCAGTAGTAGCTTTTGTAATGTTTGGGACTTAAATCCGTCAGGTTATCCGTTAACTGCCAGGGCGGATTGTAGATATGTTACAAGTGATGGTGAAATGCACTCAAGTTTGTGAATAATGTCTTTGCGCTTGGAAAGATTCAACAGCTTGGCTTGGTTCATAACTGGCAATCACCCACCTGTAAGTCAGACTCCACAAGAAACACAGCCAGGGCTATGACAGCATCTCTGCGACGCACGTCCAGAGTGAACACACCCCGGACCTCCACTGGACACATGCATTGCAGCTTTTGGACCTGAAAGAAACCAACCACAAGGGGATCGCTTTTGAAAATCTCCGGCACTAATTTCTTAGACATGAGCAGGCACAGATGACGCACAAAACAGACTGTGTTCAGACTAAAGACAAGCACTCATCAGACCCTTAATCCTCTTCTCTGGCAGGGTTGTTTTCAAATCAGCTCTCTTTTGATGGCATGGCATCATGCTGAATGTGGGCTGCTATCAAAGTGAGATGTGGAAAATATCAGTTTGCCCAACACAGCTCGCCTTCCCAGTTCACTGTCCAAACAAATCAAACTGTTTCATTAGACATGATCATCCTGGCAACAGGTTAGCTGCTTTAGCTAGTGTATAAGTAAATATAGAACAGGGTAAATTGGAGTGAACCTTCTCTCTCTCTCTCTCTCTCTCTCTCTCTCTCTCTCTCTCTCTCTCTCTCTCTCTCTCTCTCTCTCTCTCTCTCTCTCTCTCTCTCTCTCTCTCTCTCTCTCTCTCTCTCTCTCTCTCTCTCTCTCTCTCTCTCTCTCTCTCTCTCTCTCTCTCAGCCCCGCGTAAACCTGTTTGACTGCAGTGCGCAATGCTCTTTGGTAAAGGCTGTCATTATCTGATTCAGTAACAACACACTAGCAGCGACGCTACTTCTGCACTGCTTTCTTATCACAGGGGAAATACTGCAGATACACGAATCAGCTCCACGTCACACAGACGGACACACCTGTCAAATTCAGCCTGGCTCCACCGTCACTAATCAAAATAAGCCACCGCCTGTGCGGAAGCGGAGTACACCCTAAACAACCCTGTTGCTTACTAATAACAAATTGTCTTCTCGAGCTCAGACAGCGCTTTCCTTTCTCACCTTTTCGACCGGTGCGGGACGGTGTGCAGCTAAAGAGCGGGCTAGCGACAGGACTGTGTTGAAATAAAACCCTCTCGTACCACCTCCCGTTACAGACATGTTTACCTCTACATCAAAACGAGCGAACTCTAGAGAGGAGAGGAAAGAGGCGAGCGGCTGGCGCTGGTCGAGCCGCAGTACGGCAACCCAGCGGGCACAATCATAACTAGCAGCTAAAAATATACAGTGGCTAGTTGTGATGGACATTAAAAACTATTTTTAGTTAAAGTAAAGGCAAAACGGGACACACTTTGTTTAGTGTCATGCCTGTCATTTCACGTCAACAAAAAAATGTATTTATTAGCTGTATGCGTTTTTCTTGCGCAGCTTTAGCCGTTGGGATAACAAGCTGCAACGTCACCAAACGTGAGCGGAAGTATTCTGTCACTGAGGCAGTCAGCTGATAGAGTAACAACAACGTCTCACAGCTCCGGTCAAAGGTTTGTCTCTTTAGTTTATCTGTGGTCTTCATATTTTTATTTTAGATAACATTCATTCTACAAGAAGAAAGGGTATGTGTTGGCATAGCACGGTCGATATGTGGATAGGTGTGTGGTCTCATGGGTGTGGTTGGTCGGTTACTCGATCGCCTTCAAGGCAGTCCTCGTTGGCTTCTGACTAGCCACTTAGCTTTAATGCTAACGTTACATTACCACCAAACCGCAACATTAGCTACATTAATGTTGTATTCACTGAGAGCAATCCATTATATTATTTTAAAATATACTAAATGTTAACATAGTACGTCTCCCTTGTCTTTTGTTGCTCAGAAGTTAGCAAGTCATATAACGTTGTAGCTAAAGCTAACAATTTAAAGCTAGTTAACTTAATCTAGCTACCGTTAGCTAAACTTTTAGCTAAAGTTTTTGTCACGTAAGCATGTCAACAGTTCCTTTTTTTTAAATTATATTATAACCTGTTTTGGCTGAAAATTTCTTCCAAACATTGCAAAAAGTAGCACACCCTGTCCAGCTGATCACTACAGAACAGATTCTTTAATACTAAACCTTGTGTATTTCTTCCACAGATGGCCTACCCTAAAACCCACAACCCATTTGCAGATGATGATGATGAAGAAGAGTGTGGGTCTAATAGTAGGGGGTTCAATTTCAATGATGACCCCAGTGACAGAGGGTTGAGTGAAGCAGAGAGGAAGCAGAGATACCTCCAGCAGGAAGTGATGCGTACAGCCCAGTCTGCTGTGGACAGCAGTCATCGTTCCCTCGGCCTCATCTATGAATCAGAGAAGATGGGTGTTGAAACAGCAGAGGTATGACAAACTAATAATCCTTACTGTTGCACAAATGACGAGGCCCTCCCTATAAGAGTAAGCTAACTAACACAATAATGACTCTAGTCTCTCTCATTCTCCTCTCTTTCTCTCTGCAGGAGTTGGTGCGTCAGGGGGAGGTTCTGAAGAGGACAGAGAAGATGGTGGACAACATGGATCAAGACCTGAAGACCAGCCAGAAGCACATCAACAGTATCAAGAGTGTGTGGGGAGGCCTTGTCAACTACTTCAAGGGCAAGCCAGAGACAAAGCCACCGCCTGAGCAGCCCAACGGCTACCAGGCCAGCGACAAGTATGATTCAGTCCTTTATCATCTGACATCATTTCTGATGCCTTTCTAGAGCAATGGAAATGTTTTAGATTGTATAAAGTATCAAGTGATTGGAAGGAGGCTGCAGAGGAGCGAGTGTTGCAGGTACATGGTTTGCACTTTACTCTGCTGCAACACAGAGCAGTCCTGAGATTGTCTGCTCCGAGATCCTTTATGAAAGTATTTGGTGATGTTGCTCTTCTACTATTCTGGAGTTGAGAGCATCCCACATGGCATCTAAGCCTGATTTAGGGGCCTCTCAGTCTTCCTAAAGGCTCAGATTACCCACCTCATGCATGTAAAGTCAATCAGGCAGCGTCTTCCACCCCAAACTTCTCTTTGAATAATCAATAATGTATTAAGCCCAGAAGATCATGGCAGATGCCACTCTCAGAATACCAGCTCCTCTCCTCAGGCAGTCATTTTAGAGACCCTGTTCCTTTAGTAAACACCTAATCAGGTCAGTGCCGGTCCAGTAAAGCCCAGAATTACAATACACTTCTTGTTTTTATGAATTGACTTGAATTCACTGTTGAATCAGATCATTCAAGATCTGTCATCTCCTGTGACATCAAATGGGATAAAAAAATCTCTCTTCAATCACCAAAAAGACCCAGTAGGCAATGAAAAATTCAGCCTACCACAGCCAATTCAGTTAAAGTTCTTCCGGCGATAGTTGACTGTATCCTCACCGCATACATACCTGATGTTTTTTAAGCACTGCGTCCTCATGGGGCCATGGGCAAGCTGGTGTAACATTCCTCATATGTAAATATTCTTGGCGAAAAAACGGATTCTGATAACGTTTTTGAGCGTTCTCCTTCAGGATATATTTCCTGATTTCCTGATGGGAATGTCTCCTATCTCCCAGGAAAACACAGCACAGTGGGCCATTCATTGTTTTGAGCAGCATGATAATAATGTCAGCTGTTTCCCAAGGTTTTCTCAATAATCAAATGCCATCTCAATCGAGTCTTTATGTGAGGTTCTGGATTCTGGAATTCTGAGATTGCATGTTGCAACAACGCCATTATAACGATATTGACCTCACCTCTAGTAGAACAGTGGACCAAAACCATGTCAGAAAAAGCAAATTTCCATAGGTACAGTAAAATCAATCTAGCTTATCTTGACATCACATGTTGCCATTACATACTCATTATAGATGTTTTTGGCAACTTTTTCAGGGTCTTGTCATTTACTGTCCTTCACTACCTGGTTAAACAATGCTTATCTGACTTCTTTATGTTTTTTCAGATTACAGAATGCCCTATCCAACAGCAGAGAACATGAAGATAAGTACCAAGCCAGCCACCCCAACCTAAGAAAGTTAGATACAGGAGGTAAGGGTTTGCACAACAGCCTCAGCATAACCATGTCACAAACTAGTTGGCATCATTTCCACTTTGTATGTTGTAGGATTTGGAGCTGCTGCATCAATAGATGACAGCTCATCCAAACAGAATGGCTATCCTCCAAACAAACACCTTAGGGCGGCTCACCAGACCCTGGACAACAACTTAGGTAAGAATAGCTATTCTTTTTTTATTTCTCTTGTATTTCCGCTTTAATATACAGTATATCGTAATGTACAATGGAGTCACAAGAAAGGTGGCGTAAAAGATAGAGGCAGAAAACTCACTCTTGGCATCTTATATCACCATCTTGAAATCAACTACAGTGTACATTGTAAATTAAATTAAATGGTTCAATATTGCCAATATAGATGTTACAATTAATAATTGTGGAATCTAAAATCACAATACACAATTATACACTGTTAATTGTACAGCCCTACCCAGTATGCTGATCCACCCACTGGGACGTTAGCATTCACCCAGAGTCACCAATCTGGTTAGACTGGATTCTGGGCCGGGTGCAAAATGTTATGCATGTTATAACAAAATCACAACAAACCATTTAAGATATTGTCTACTAATCCCTAGTTGATCTTAACTCAGCTGTGCTTTGCGTCTTATCTAGATGAGATGTCTCTGGGCCTGGGCAGGCTAAAGAACCTGGGACTGGGTCTCCAGTCTGAGATTGAAGATCAAGATGCCTCCCTGGATTCTCTGCTGAACAAAGTGGACAAGATGGATCTCAAGATCCACAACACCAACCAGCAGATGAAAAACCTCAAATAAAACAACTTCTATACAAACACTTAGACTCACCCTACTGAGACAAAGACAAACACAGGTCAACGGCCTCTCACCCGGGTTTCCAAGCTGCCCTCTGTGGAATAAACTGCCTATTCTTAGGTTTTTCTTTTTGTATTGGAACATATAATTCTGGCAGATAAACAAGTAAACACACATAGTGCTCTTTGCTTGTTATTTTCTTCTTAAATGACTGATTATTTTCCTGATTTTATTTTTGTTTTGATTATGTCCAGAAACTCAACACTGCATAGAAACTGCTCCCACCATGTAGTTTTGTATTGATAATGAATGATGTCACACCCTCACTTGCACATGCTTCTTTGAGATACTCAACCTCAAGGTGATTGTCATTTGTTGTCTTGTGTGCTTTTGAAGGGAAGGATCTGTACCATGTGTGTAATGGATGCACAGTAAGGGATTGTCTCTTATCAACGTAAAATCTCCTCATCTTCTCCACTGAGCTCAGCTGCACTTCTGTCTGAATGTAGTCAGTTGGATTTGCTTTATTATCATTAACGCCATAGAAGTGCAAATGAGTGAGAACATCTTGAATGAATGAATGAGAAAATGGCTAAGAACATGATGTATGCTCCAAACTGGAATGTGTTTGATTTATATCTCAAGCTGATGTCTGTGCTAACTCAGAATCCCCGGCCCGCCTCCACATGTGTATAAAAAAAACACACTCATTGAATCTGTTATATTATGAAATGTGAGAACCACACTTTTAGCCTTTGGAAATCAAGCTCCAGTCACTTTTGCCTTACTTATGGTATGCATGTAGACTAGCTTTGGGCTCCGGTTTTGTTCTGTGCCATGATATTTAACTGTTATCTCTCCACTAGTATCTCTCTTTACCATGAGATGCTTCTTTATCTGTTTTTTGTGTTTTATTCTTTTAAGGGTGAATTTGATATAATCTTCTGTAAAGTATGTGTTCATTCTTCAGTGCTTTCCCCAGTTTTGCATCTCGTCTACAATGATAAATATCTGTTTGATTGCTGTGTAATGTGAGTGAGTGGATGTTTGTAAGACAAATAATGTGAATATAACATGCTTTAGAAACTGAACAAATGTTGCCAGTGATATAATTAATCAAATATACTTTCACAGGAATACAAGATATGAATAGATGAGCCACTGTCCAGTCTTTCAGCAACTGAAACACAAAGCTTTCCTGAAACAACTATTGAAAATGGGGAAATTAATGAGGATTTATCATGATTTTTCATTTTGTTTTTTGTATGTCTATTATATATTCTACTCAAAACCAAATACCCAATAAAACACATTTACCAGACGGATCTAATATGTTTATGAAATGTGTGTCTGTTTCTGTTAAGAGTGATGCAGGAAGTGAAAAGCACCACAGGGTGACGCCACAGTCTTGCTGAACGGTGGACCTTCTGTGGTAATGTATCAATGTGTTCATCATGCATTAGATCATCTATGTAAATAAAGACTATCACAGACATGGCAACACAATATTTTAATGTAGATTAATGTAAACAATATTCCATTTATTTTACCCTCCTAGTACACTTAAGATGAAGAAAACCTAGCACACATGAAAACTTTTCTCCTTTCACGTAGTAAACTAGGGATCAAAAAAGGACCAAATTCTTAGGGAAAAAGTTTCATTTCAACCCAAACATTAGTTTAGTTCTCAAACATTAGTTCTGCTGTAATTGTAATCCACCAAAAGCCATAAAATATTTATTCTCATACTGATGCAGAATATTCAGAAATTGATGATAGTTTTTTCATCAAGACAGAAGTCTGTGTTTACTGCTGGTCCTGTTGTGTACCAGCTGTGTTGCTGTGTGTCGCCCAGGTCTTCATGCTGAGGCGTCCATTCATTATCATTCCTCTGTGTTGGGCCAGCTGCTCCTACAGAGGCAACAAGCCCTCATTAGGATGGCCTGCCAATTACAGTACAGAGTACACAAACACACGTGCAAGTACACACATATAGACACACGCAGTGGGGCGATGCAGGCGGGGGAATGGGGGTACAGACTACCCAGGACCCAAAGCAGAGGGAGGGCCCCTAAAATGGTTGGACTAAAATGCTTTTTGTGGTACTCAAGTGTATATTTATAAATATATTTTATGCTTTTATTTCACTCTGCTCTGGTTTTGAAACAGGTTTTGGTTGAAATTTACAAAACTGAAATTGAAAATAACAACTGAAACTAAAACTTTCTTAAAAAAAAGTTTGAGACAGCAGCTGTTATCTGTGTTATCTGAGACAAAACTGGTTTTAAGCAGGAATACAATTTGGCTGGGTTTTTCCAGTATAGACTAAAACATTTTTGAAACAGATATGAACAGGAGATTACTGGTGAAAGTATGGCTATGGCCGCTGATTAGCGCTATCAGGCTAGTGCCCAAAACCCATAACTTCAATTAAGGATTTGTCCGATAACTGATCAGAGAATGTGTGTGTTTACGTTATGGATGGGTAGACCTAGATGCTTGTCATAGCTGGAATAATGGTGGTGTGGAAAGTGGAGGGGGGGCCCGGAGTCACCTCCTGTGCACAGGGCCCATAACTCCTAGCTACGCCCCTGCACACCCACACACAAGATATGACTCCGCCCACCCTCTCACACGTGTACACACACACACACATAAACAAGCTAGATGCAAACATACACCCTTATCAGGCAAATGCAGCGCCCAATACCCAGTAGAGGAGAAGGAGGAGGACGTCAAGGGGGGATTCCAGGAGAGGGAGTAGTGTATGTGCATGTACTGTAGTAACATATATGTGCTGCTGAAGCGAGCACAGGTGGAGGTGGCACCGCGCATCTACCGACACCACCAATAAACGGAAGTCACCCCTGGCTTCTTTCCCTTCACGCCATCCGTGGGGCCGTGAGGGCTTTGAACAGCTGTCTTGTCGAAAGCAAACAGTGGCCGCGCTGCGACAAAGGCCGCCAGTGATGGAATGCCCCCCTTTTCAGCGGGCGTAATCCCAGAACACACTGCTGTCGGACCCCATCAGGCACTGGGCCAGAGATGGGCCTTCCTGCCCTTTGGAAAGCGGGTTAGCAGTAGAGGCAGGGCCGCCAGGGGGTAAAGCCTGCTTCAGAGGGGATGGACTGACAGGCTGACAGCACTCTATTGCCACTGTTGTAGTAAGAGAAAATAAAGAGTTGTGCTGACGGAGGGGAGTTTGGGAGGGAGCTGGAGAGCAGGGATAAGGGAGGGAGGGAGGAGTGGGGTGATGGCAGAGGGGGAGGGACTGGAGAGAGTGAGGGAGGAGGTGAAGTTCAAGTGCCTCGGAGATGAAACACACCGGGTAATGAAGCCGCTACGAGTCCTCAAAGGACTAATGTGGAAAAGTTGCATAATCAATAAAATAGATATATCAGTAGTGGTTTTATGCACAAAACAAGGCAATATGTCAAACTTTAGATGGTTCTGGTCTGGTGTTATTGCTTGCGGTCTTGAAATTGTGGTGGAACATGTGGCAGACAAATGTGTAGAAATTGCCAGCAAGGCTAAGAGTAATGACTTTATAAACACAGCAGAGTCGAGGTCAGGGTCTGGACCTTTAGACATTCAGTTAAAAAAGCCATATATTTTATGAAAGAGGACGCAAGCTGCCTTTCAAACATGGGCATCTCTGTCTTCTCCCTCCAGTAGCTGCTGTGAACTGGGGGAAAAAAATGAGTGAAAGATGTATTTACAGATGTAACCTGTGCACATCTACTTATTTTACAGCGTCTATTTCACAATGTTGGGGTTCACGGTCATATGGTCCAAAACTTTGACACACAGCTGGCTGGTTAATCACAAGCAACTGAGGGGAGGAGGGGGCAGTCCAGTATCTCAGGACTCATCTTTCATCTGTCCACACATCTTCTCTGACAGTTACATCATATTAGCAACCCTAAATTGTAGGAGAATACAGCACAAAAACACAATTATACACAGTGGCTGTCATTTTGCCTGTCGTCATCCCATTCGCACCACAGGAAGAAATGCCAAGAATGTAACAAAAATATGTTGATGGATACATGTTTGCATTATGTTACGTACATATGACTGGACTCCCCTATTAACTGTAATTGCTGCATGTAAACACTGGTCAAACGTTAAGGATATACTTAGCACTGCTGTGTTCACAGCAGTAATTGCAGGGGGGAGAAGCCAGCAATGTTAATAGTGGTCTTTGATGATATTCTGAATGGTGTAAGTCACGGTAGCCTATGTAACGAAGACACAAATTTTCAAAAAAAGGAATCCTAAGTCTGATCTGAAAATCTGAAAATGTAAAATAAAATGAAATACCCACGTCAGAAAATATGACAAGAGAAGAAGAAGTGACAGAATATTTGTTTATTTTCACTAATGGACAGTGTACAAGAGTATGCTGTGTTGCACTAATAAAATCATCACTTGTTTTAAAATAAATAAACACACAAACACAGACAAAGACTTGGGAGAGAGAGAGAGGGTCACAGGTTTCCAGAGAGAGAAGCCCTTTTCCTGGACTGCACTTGTCCTCTGCTTGTACCAGCAGTACCACAGATGTGTGAAGGTACTGAGCCAGTTGACTGACTCCTGTTCTCTAGTCAAGAAAGTAACGCTGCGGTTAATCTGCAGTATCTGCTAGAGAGACTCCCGGTCACAGTAGAGACAACAGGAGCAGAGCAGAGGAGAGAAGAGGAGGAAAGAGAGGAGGAGGAAAAGAAGAAGTGCAGGTCAGAAGGACACATGTATCTGTCCAAGAAGCTTTGGGGAGTGCAGGGAGGAGATTCTGTTAATAAGAAATGGGAGTGAAATGGCTATCTGGCCTGGCTAGGGCACACAGCTGTGAGTTATATTGGATGATGCTTTGCTGATAAAACTCCCTTGTGAAGGTAATGGGATTTTTGAGGTGGGGGGAGTAAGAGAAAACAAAATTAGAACGCAATTGCTTTCAGTCTCGGACATGTAGGACAGAGAGAACCACACTGAAATTCATTCTGTTAAATGGCTCTTTTTTTTCCTCTCCTACAGTATTATGTCTAAAAAAGACTGGATAGATTTCACTTATAAGTCACTTTATAGTTAACCATAAAAATCAGCGACTGACCATCAGAGGAGGCGGACATGGCAGAGGAAGCTTGATGGGAGACAAAGACACCAATCTAAACACCTGAGAATCAATTGATCATACCTGATATTCAACTTGATTTGCTGGTGAAAATGTTTTTGATGAAAAGAACTGTTTATCATGGTTAATTGGGAAAAAACTTGTTGAATCAAGGACTCTAGCTAGGGATACGACTTAAAGCAGGATAAAGCAGTTTTAGTAGCTCCGACCCACTGGTGAATCAGGACCCTTTGGATTGGGGCTTGGACTGGGTGCAGCCAGTGTTGTTTGGTGTTTACACTGGTGGATACAAATAACTATAGCTATATAGACACATATACATTACACATAAACAATCAAAAGTAGAAAATGTATAAAGCAAAATAATATATTTATATATTTATACATTATGCATAATCAAATGCAGTTGCATTCATGGAGGTAGATAGCAAAGATTCAGAGGTAAAAAGGCATATAGACGTCGCTGTGCTTTGGAGGAGAAAAAGTACACAATGTGGCTGTAAAATATGAAGTTAAATGCAAGAATTTCTGTGTGCTTATTAGTAATAGTGTATACAGTACAGAGTATGAGGTGAAAGGAAAAAGTGGCAGGACACTGCTGATCTCCTTGAGTTACCCATCCAGTGGTCTGGAGTGGAGGGTCTGGCTTGGCTGGCAGGGTTCCCCACAGTTTAGCAGGAGTTGTTGGGGGCAACCTTGTCCCTGCATGTGGATGTGAGGGTTTGCATGGCGGCTCACACAAACAGCACAGAGTAGGGGGGACACCGGCAGCCCTCAGAGGAAGACTCTCGCACCCAGGAGCCATGACACCCGGGGACCGAAGCTGCTGCCCAGAACGTTCTGGAAAAGAAACACATCAGAAAATGCTGGTACCAGACATGTAACAACAACAACTACAATATGGGGGAAATATGCTCATAATTGGTTTTTATAGCCTTTATTCATACAGGGAATGTTGACTTTCAGCAACACGCCGCATCACATACACATTCACACCTTGTCCGACCACAGTCTGGAGAGCAGCTGGGGGTAAAGTGTCTTGCTCAAGGGCATTTTGATGGTAGTTGTTGAAGAAAGGGAAAGCACTGCTCATTATCTTTCCCTACCTATAGTGTTTTCCAGCCAGTCTGGGGCTACAAAGGGGCACAAACCCCTATACTCTAACCTCTCGGCTGCTGCCACCCAAACACATATCACAACTGTCAGGAGCATGACTGACACAGATACCATTAGGTTTACTTCTGGTGTGTGGCTCACCTGGTGTTCTCGAGGCCGTCCCCTCCACAGCGGTCTGTTTTTGACATGGCATCACTCTGGCACTCGGCACAGACCAGTCTCTCTCTGACCAGCTGGGCGCTCCACAGTTTGAGTTTACACGCTGCACTGGCCTGCTTGACCCGCAGGTACACACAATAACTGCAGGCACAGAGAGAGAGAGAAGGGAAAAGAGTCAAAAATAGATGGTTGCTACTGATAAAGCTTTGATAGAACTCATTAATCACCTCTTTTTCACTTTATTTAATTCTTAAATCATACAGACATACAGAGGGTCTGCAGTGTAAAGCAAAGCCAAATCACACAGCTTGCATTCAGAAACACAGATGTTATCCTGTCTGTCTGAGTGAGAACAAAACAGGCTGCCACTCACGCAACACTGTAGCTGAGAGCACAACAACCAGTATCTTGTTTTTTGGATCAAGCTTAGGACTGTTATCATTCACTCACATATGCCACTACAAACATCACCAAGAGAAAAGCAGATGGTAAATTTCCAGATGAAGCCGTAGAATTAAAGGCCCATTTTAAACACGCAAAAAAGGCATTCCTCCTTTTTCTTGCCCTTGAAGTAGTAAGTTGAAGAGTTATAGTGATCCAACCAGGCTGGATTGATGAAAACAAAGTAGCAATCCAAGGTATGTTTGATCAGTGACTCTAACCAGACAAAAGATGATAAAAGATTTGCTCCATTTGAAGGTGTTCCAGCAGGGTCACGGTCACCTGCAGTATCCTAATATCAACACAGCTCACTCTGTGCATAGGAAACAATAATAAAGTCTTGTTTTCCAACTCGCTGTGTTCTCTGGCGGCTACTTTGAACTTGCGCAGCGTATTTGTTTTGTCTCTGATTCAGTCAGTTGTGACTAAACACCATCCCCACTGGGATGTTTTGTCAAAGGAAATATGAACTTTACTCCTAAAGATGTTTTTCTCAGAATGATTCCGTAAGACTCTGTGTCCTACTAACATTTGCAAATATCTTTTGTCATGGGGTCATGCAAGGACACATTCAATGACAGTTGATATTTCATCTTCTGGGCCTGATCTGGAGTGTTCAGGCTTGCATTTTGATGGTTTTCTATGTAGTCTGGGCACAATTTAGTCAAAATAAATGAAGCAATAAATATAAGCAAAAAATCAATAAAAATACTGCAAATATAGATTTAAATGAATATCCATGAATGTATAATCCCATCGTTATGCTTTATGGATATTGAAAATTGAAATGACAAGTGTAATAGGGCTCTGTAACACACACACACACACACACACACACACACACACACACTCGTTGACTGGGGATTTCCTTTAAGTTTCTTTTTTTTCTTCCCTTCATTATGCTTCAGCTTGTTCATGCAGAACCTAGTCTAAAATGTTGTGCTCCCCTGTGGATTTTCCTGCACACAATAATGAAAATACACATTCACACCACTAAAAGAAAGTTGTTCCATATAAAAACACACAATAGGTCTTAAAATCTGAAAAATCGTAGTGCAATCCTGTGTTAAGCCTCTACTAGTAAAGCAAAAACCTCATTTGCTAAATCTACTACAGCCTTCTCCAAATATTCCAGACCTTCTTGGAAACTCACTCATGCAGATAATTACATCGAACAAAGACAACAACCGATCGTCATTTCATGTCATTTTAACACCATCTCAGAGCCTCATTTCCTGGGTCACTCTCCATGACAACACCGGGGAATCAGTGCAGCAGATGTCTGTGTGAAATCAGCCTAACTCTGTGTCATCCATGGTTAATGGCTCACATTTATGAGTAATGCACTTCCAATCCTCTGATGCTTTGTGTTTCAGTCAAAACAAAGGTATCCGATGTCCACTTTAATCTGTGTAAAAGGCTGTGGGCTGTCAGGAAACCGGCCTTGATTTTGTTCCCTGATGTCTGATTGTTCTAGCGCTGAGCCCATCCGCAATCAGCTCAGATCAAAGATGACGGCCATACAGGGAGGGTTCACCTTTTACATTGATTACTGCTGCCTTATCAATAAAGGTCAGCTCATGACGCAAATATACAATGGCAGGGTTTATCTTCCACAGTCAAAGCAATTTCAAGCTTCTGTGTGTTAAGGCAACCTTGGCCTTGGTCTCCCTCCTCTAATCTGTTGGAGCCCAAGGTTGATCTTAAAATGAACTTTGAAACAAATTGATACCAGCTAAAGAACTTGGAGTAAAATCCATTTCTGTCAGAGGAGCTGAAGGACAGCCATGCAGCTGGCAGAACAGGCAACAACTGAAGAGTTTCATTCCAAAATTAGATAGCCACCATTTGCAAAAAATAAAAGTTTTCTCACACAAAATGATTGCTGGCATGTAGAGCATATTGTGGTTATGAGTATCAGTAGTTATGATTTTGAGGATGAAATAAACTGTGTTTTTTAAATAACTGATATATTTTAGGTAGTAACTTTTATACTAAATGCATAGATGGCATTTTGGAATGAAGCCCTTCAGCTGCTAAAATGTTCAGCCCCAGAGCAAAATACTGTCGGACAAAGATCCACATACAATCATTTGGCACACTACACAATTCAGCTGTAATTACCCCCTCTCTGCATTGATTCTATATACATGAAAGCCTACGCTACAGACAAAGGCAGCAGGCAGGCAGGGTCAGTAGTCAGTAGTTTTGTGTTTGTGTTTGTTGTCTGCTAACGGAGGCCCTACCTGGCCTTCTCCTCCTTCATCAGCATGTGTGGTCGCCTCCAAGGGTCCTTGAAGTTCCTCTTGAAAGAATCAGGCAGGATCTTTGCCACCTCTGGAAGTAGAGGGAGGGGGGGAGAGGGGGGGGGGATGACAAAAGCAACATGTTAAAGCCATTCATTTTTCAGATTAGCTCTTTTACCCGCTGCGGAGCATCTTCTCAATATATAGAAGGATAAACAGATACAGGTGGAGGTACAAACACATCCCACATTTCATCCATAACACCTCATCCCAGTTATATGACTAACTGATCCAGGGTTGCTGGATGACTCGAACTGATGTGAGGGGCAGTGGTACTTAGTTTTCCATGAAAATCTTGAACTTTCCTGGAAGTTTATCTGTGGTTCTGGTGTTTTATTACCAGGAAAGTGATTCAACAGTATAGAGCTTAACAGATGGATTTGAAGTAATGCAGCTGGAGATAAGACTTTGGACCAGACGTGTGCAAATCTGTTGCTAACTGGCAAACTGTCAACAAGAGTTACCTCAGAGAATACTGAAATACCAAACTGATATGTAACAGGTCTGCGTGCATAAATGTACACATGTAGTCACACACAGAGAGCGCCTCACCTTTAGCAGTGCTGCATATGGCGTTGTTTCCGAAGCATCCTCGTCGCTGTTTGAGGTCAGGACAGGGTGTGCCTCCATTCCTAGGGGGAACAGACACTTGGCGACTCCTTTCTGTGCTGCCGACCCCACATGGAGATGTGCACGATGACCAGGAACCCCATGATCCCACCACACAGTCAATGGCTGCTGGGGAAACAGGGAGGCACAGAGATCAGCTGAGGGTTCGGGACACATGGCAGAAGAAAGTAGGGATGTGCCAAAACAGTTGACTAGTCGTTTATGAGGCTGTGTCGACAATTTTATTTATTTATTTATTTATTTTTCTTTAATTTTTTGCATGTTTGAGTTTCAGCCTTATTGTTTCTTAGGTCTGTAGGCCATCACTGTCTTTTGGATGTATAAATATTTTTAAATATTTTGGATCGTCTTACATGTCAAAACGCACAGTTCACGCTTATAATAGCCCAATAAGCTTATGTTGAATTTTGGCGTTTTGTATTACACCAGCGAGTCGATTACTTGTTCAGATAACCAACCGACTTGTCAACCATGAAAAAATAGACTTTTGCACATCCCTAGAATAAAGAAAGTAAAGGCCGTAGATGGAGAGAACATCATGAAATGTGAAGAAAATACGAATAAAGGACACCTGAAACCTCTTGTACTTGTTTGAGGTTGTTTCAGGTTCTGTCACTCTGTGATTTTCGAGCTTTACAGATAGTGAAGGTGAAGTAAATTATGGGGAGGTAAAAGGAGCTTCAGCTCTGAAAGATTTAAAGGCATGAGGCGTGACAGAGGGCAAAGAAAAAATATCTTTATGAGCATCGGATGAGCGCTTTCCAGCTGTGCTACCATGACTGACAGTCTAATTCCACATTATGAATTGATCTTCATCCCAGTGGCAGTTCTAGACTTTCCCCTAATCTGTGCATCATCAATCTTTAGGAGTGACAAGGGCTGTAAGATGTATGCTGTGCAGGTCGGTGCATTAGGAGAAACACAAATACAGAGCTGAATAAATAAAGTACTGAACAGTTATTCAGGTAGGTTTAGGTGGGTGGCAAGCAAGTGACTGGGTCATTACCATCTGCTAATTCCAGATCAACGACCCAGACTCAGGAAGTCTGCGACCCAGGTCATATGTGTGTGGGGCCATTCAAATAGGAAGCTAATTTGGCATCCTGTATTCTCTGGTTTCCCTTAGGCCCACACTTACACACACACACGCACATATGCACACGGGACACCAAATAAACACAGCAGCAGCAATCAAGCTTCCCATTCAGTAGGCTGTTTTAACCAATTACATCGGGGGAGGAGGAAGCCCTATTAGTTAGATGGCTGCTCTGATCAAAGCCAAGAGTCTCCAGCAGTAATCTGGCCTGGTCTCACAGAGATTTAAAAGCTGCAAACAGACATTTAACAGCCCTGTTTTAGGGAGGAAAGGCACACTTCATAAACATACAAACACAGAAGCTGAGAGACGGACAAAATTGTTGCAAAATACACACACACACACACACTCAAGTGCATAAATAAACAAACATATATATACACAAGCACCCTAAAAGGCAAAAGCGTGAAACACTGGGATGATTTTTTTTATAGAGTCTGATATTGGTGATGTTGAGCTTCTGAATTGTTCGGTGTAGACAATAAAAAGTTCAGTACAATGGAAGCAGGTGCACACAGCTTGAACCTCTTAGATGTTCTTAGTGAAATTATAGGGAGGGAGAGGATAAATATACCATAACTGAATCTAATCCTCTCTCGCCATCTAATCTACCTCACTCTGTCTTCATAATACACACTCACCCCACAGTACAATGCTGCAAGTGAATAAGCATGTGTGTGTGTGTGTGTGTGTGTGTGTGTGTGTGTGTGAACGAGAGAGAGAGAGAGAGAGAGAGAGAGAGGGAGAGAGAGAGAGAGAGAGAGAGAGAGAGAAAGAAAGAGAGAGAGAGCTTTCAAGGTGCCGCCTGTTCTGTTCATTCCCATGGTCCCGTTGGGGGGGGCGGTCTGTCTCAGTGACACAGCCGATCCACAAAGCCACTGTGGAATCTCTGCATTCCTGCACATTAGTGCTGCCCACCTGACACTCGCCTTTCCCAGATAACCACACACACACACACCCACACGAACACACACACACACACACACACACACACACCAATGACCATTTTTGTCAGATAAACCCGCCCCCCTTGAGCTAGTTCTACCGTCAATCATCACTCTCAAATACACAGGCATGGAAATACAAAATACACCTTTAGACTTGTATGAGTGACATCACGCTTGAAGAGTGCAATCCAACCAGACACCACAGTCCTATCAGTTTCCTATGCTTGCCTCCTCCTCCTCTTCTTATCCCTATTCCTGTCCCCTCGCCTTTCCTTCCCTCCTCTACATCCTCTGAAGTTCATGGGCCGGCTTTCATTTTGCTGGTTTTCTTTTCTCGTAGAAGAAAAACCCATGCAGGCAGGCAGGCAGGGCAGTTGGCGGCAGTTGAGGTCTTTTACTGCTGAGGGCAGGCAAACTGCAGGGTGGGTGTGACTGAAAGGGTCAGCTAGTTCCCGCACCCAAGGGGAAACGGGCGTATTACCCCTCTGACTGACACACACACACACACACACACATACAAGCGGAACTAAGTCTGGAAGTCTCAACCCCCTGAGCCACCAGAGGTCAGAAGGTAATTAACAAACTGTGGTGGTCCCCGCTCTTTTTCTGGTACCACCGGTGCAGCAATTCCACCACCCACATGATAACCCTGCTGACAGTCTGACACAGCCTGACCCACTGAGCCACTGCTGTCCCCTGTCCCCATTGTTGACGAGAAAGTCCCCCGTTGGAAAGCATGCCGCCACCTCTGACCCCTGACCCCAATACAGGAAACAACTGGCACTCGTTGTCAGCATGTTCAGCTTTTGTCTTTCACACCAGTTGGTATTTTATAAAGTGTTTTCAAGTGCTTTAAAAAAGTTTCCTCTCAAAGAAGACTTCTATAAGTGAATGGAGACAACATGTTTCCCTAATGGACTTTTGGGCATCCAAAACTATTTGCAAAGTTTTAAGTGTAATAGCTGTAGAGAGGGTGATTTACACTGAGACTGCTGTGGTTAAAAAGTGGTGACGAGAGGAGGTTAGAGGAAAGGTAGAAGGAGAGCGAAGTGGACGTGCTTGGAGAGAGTTCACGGCCGTGTGGCCAATTTTCTTGGCAGTTGGCACAGCTTCAGGCAAATGTAATTAGTGAACCAAACCAATGAATGTGTATCCAAGGTCCTCTCCTTTATCTGTAAAGTTGGCAGCCAATCTCAAGTCACACTTGTTACAGAGAGATAAATAGCTCACTTTTAAATGAAATGGCCCACAAAACCTTGAAGATTGGCATTCCTTTGCTTTCTTTTTCTCTCTCCCTGAGTTCTGCTTCCATTTTAGGGTTTCATAACAAAAGACTTAAGGACCTGCTATCAGACCTGCCCTCCCAATTTGCTTTATCTTCTTCTCCTTTTATCATTCTGTCCCGCATTCTCCCTTGTTCTTTCTCCCCATCTGCCTCCTTTTTTTGGTCCTCTACCCCCCCCCCCCCCCCCCCCCCCCCCCCCCCCCCCAACCTCCTCTGATGGGAGCCAGATGTCCAGCTGGGGACCACGGCACCTCAAAACGTCCACAGCCCCCCTCCCTCAGCCCTGTGGCCTGGTCCCATTAGACAAACCTTACAATGTTGTACAACACAGGGTAGAACCATAAGCCTGTTAATAGGGGTGAAGGACACGAGACTAAACCATAATAACAGGTTACTACTTAAACGTTTCCTGTAGACACCTCGAGCAGAGGAGCCGAACAAACCAACCAATTAAAAAGATTCATTATAAACACAGCTGAGACAGCTTTTCTAAAAAAGTAGGAAAAAAAAAAGTAGGAGCTAGGAAGTCACTGTCATTTGGCATGCATGACCACTTTATCATAGCATCATGATAAAAACTAAAGATGTTATAAACACATAAGAAATATCAACTGCGCTGCACAGGTGCACACATACTGTAGCTGTAAACCACAATGCAAGTCAGCTCCTGTTAGTCTGTGTCTTGTGAGCAGTGACTTTCTGCTCCTTTACAACAGGGAATCAAAAGAATACAATGAATCAAAAGATGTGCTCTTTTCACTAGATCAACTCAAAAGAACCAACAGTCAGAGAAGTGAACTTTACATGACAAATGCTCAGAGTTGTGGCAACGTCCCAAAAATTGGAAAGTTAAAAAGTACACAAGTGTGGAAGTTTGCACATCCAAACTGCTTTAGCCAAGTTCTGGATAAAAATAACTTGAAGAACAAAAAGAAAATCCATATACATATTTTTCCATTTGTTTTATAGAGAAATGCATCCTAAACTCCTCTTCAACATCATATGTAAGAAAAATCCCTTTAGGGAATCATTAATATGGTCAATCCCAAATCACAATCAACTTTATGTACTTTATGTGTTCGGCATGAATTAAATTCACAATGTAATACAATTTTATTTTAACATTTACTCACCATGGAAAGGTGAGAAGAAGGAAGACCAATTTGCTATCAAGAATATCTAATACAGTGCATGCAGTACCAGGAAATTGGATGGAAATCAATTTATCCCAAAAGCTACAACAGCTGGCCAGTTTCAGCCCAGCTGGGTAAAAGCATTCACTACTCAAGCAGGTCACATAGGGGATATGTGGGAAGGCAAGACAGAAAGAGGGAGTGAGAGGAGTTGGAACAAAGAAAACATCACGGCATGACAACATACAGTGCCCCAGAGGGAAAGAAGAGAACCAGAAGTGCCTGGAGGAGAAGAGGAGAGGCGGATGAATGATGAGCAAACCTCTGGTGAATCTGAGGCAGAGGCTACGTCTTCCTGTTGAAGTGAGAACTACCAGATGCCACAGTAGGAGAGGAGAGGAGCTACCCCATCCCCCTACGGGCCAGTTTGATCTCTAGAGTCTGTTAAGAGGAATGAGCAATCATCTTAATGTGAGACTTACTGTAAAGTGGAGAAAGAAAGAATGTGATGGTAACAGGCGCACTCCTACAGCAAATTATCAACAAACATTCAAAGCTTTAAAGGAAAAATCCTAACCCTAACCCTTTCACTGTTATACACCATCAATCTGTGATGTTCACGGCATTCCAGGAGTTATTTTGTGATGAAGTGTTGTAATTTACCTTTTTCGGTGTACCCACTATCCCTCAACCTGCCTCGTCTACTTCTACTTCAGTTAGTGATTTTCCTACATTTCCCAGAATGACTTTCGACAACCCATACCAACCCATGCCTGAACTTGTTGCATTCAGCTGTGGGTTATACATGTCGGAAGAGGGAGCAATAGCAATAGCCACAGCATAGTAAGAGCAAGATAGTGAGGTTTTCCACTTGAGAGAAGGTGAGAGTCTCGCCCCTTACTCAAAACGTAACTGCATTGCATTCTGGTCTATTGAGGCTACTGTTCAGTGGAGAAATTGGTCTCTCTGCCTCTTCTACAGTGGATTTCTCCCTGTACGATTATTGAACGTCGATGGAAAATGGACACACTAGAAAGAAGCCCTTGCTGTGTGAGGGGCTGACACCAAAGCCTGATGTTTACCACCGATGTTGAGCTGGAAATATCTCAACATGATGTCACGCCATCTACATTTGGCCAGTTATCCACGGGAATAAGAAAAATACATCACCAAACAACAAAGTGGGCCCAGAAATCCAAGGCACATCACCAACAGCTGTTTTTTTTTAACAGTGTTAAAGTGTTTTGGGGTGGATTGTTTTTTCCTTTACGCACTCCACCAGCACAACTGCTCGTGTTAAGCTGATATCTTGCAGCCCATAGCAGAGCAATAAAATCTGACCTCTGCATCACTTGTCTATTCCTGAGATAAGTGGACAGGCAGATCCTCCAAACTGTTTACACACAACACCCATTCCTGCCAAACACTACATCTGAATGATATCTCTGGATACAATGGTATCACTCTGAAGACACTTTAAGTGTTTGTGTCCGTGGGGTGCAAACAGACTGCCGGTCTCTCTGTCTCTCCTCTGATGTCACCCACTCCAAGCCCTTTACTCTCCTACAGCTGACAGGCGTTAATTACAGACTGTGACAGACAGTATACAGACAGACTCCTTGATGCATTACAGAGCTGCAGGATCAGGTTTAGATAAAGATGGAGTCTAATGTGGGGTGTGAAAACATAGGGGCATTTTGATAGAGCCAAAGTCACAAGACACATGCTTTGTTTATACTGTAAAGATGCTCAGGTTTCAGGCTGAGAGAGAGAGAGAGAGAGAGAATACAGCAAAGTACACGTGTTGCTAATGAGGGAGCCAAGGTGCTTTTTTTTGCCCTCAGCGTCTTGTCACACTCCTTGATCCATACAGGGTTCAAAGGTCACGGCCAACTTGACAACAATGGGTAGAAAACACCAGAACCAGAAGTCAATCACTCTCATCTTTACATTCATCACTCCTCCTCAAAGCCTCTGAAGCCATAAAAACACATTGTGCATCTCCCTCTCTATATAATACTCTCTGAACTGTATGTGATTATTAGGCTGGTCATGTGAATAGTGAGCAGTGTTCATCTGGGAAGTAGTATTTCATAAGCATACTATCAAATCCATAACACCTGCAGATACTCCACTGTATGAGTCCAGTCCCAGAGAGAGATCTGTGACAGTTTACTGTGCTGTATGAGACACATGAGGTCCACGGTGTTAATAACAACCTCACCTGACATGTGAGTCAGGCAATACACATGGCAGCCGTTAATTGACCTCTAACAGACCAGCTGCTGTTAAACAGTGCAGTGATGACTCAACACTGACCTGAGGTGGGTCCTGTGCTTCTTCTGTAAAGTTAAACCTGGCATCCACTCAGCTGGCTGCTGGATGTTAAATGTTGTGTCAACATGCCTCTTTGACTGATTGGATTTTGGCTGGAAAATAGATATGTGATGTTGTGAGGCTCTCTCAATAAAAAAATGAATAAAAGCACACCTTAAATAGGAAGGAAAACCCTGATGAAGACAGCTTGCCTGTTGAAACACTGGGGAATAGAAAAACACAAACTGGAGCTTGGAGTGTGCGGTATTCCTTCTATACAGTGAGGCTCTGCCAGATCATCACTGAGAATAACAGGTGGTTCAGTTATCTTTGCCCTAAACACTGAAGTCTATTAAACTGCAGTACAGCTGCCATCACAGTACATTTGTGCACGTTTTAAGCAAGTGGCTCGACTCTGGGTGGCTGGGGTAGCCAGCCTGTTCACATCACTGCACAGAGTCAGCACTCAAACAAAAGGTTCACTATGTATACTTTGAATGTACCTAAATAGAGGGGGGATCCCTGCAGTGTTTTAAGTGCACTTTGGCTGTAGGATTGACCTGATAGGTGCTTGTTAGCGTGCACTTAAGACAAGGGTCTTGCTCTGAGTGTATCCACACAGATAATCGCTCCATGTGAACTTGAGATGTTCCAACATTAGAGCTGCTTTAGTTACAGGTTGGAGTGCTTCCTCCCTGTCACATCTCAGACACAGCTCCACTGTAATCCTGACCATCTTTGGCAGTCTGTTCCCATGGTGTCCATCTCTCTGTTTGCCCATATATAGCATCAGCCAGGATGAAGTGGGAAGCTTTCAGACAGAGGAAGAAGTTTCCCAAACTCACATTTTAAGGATAATCTCCCTGGACAGTGATCTTAACCTTGATCTCTTGATTCAAAATGTACTTTATACTACGCAGTTAATATGATCTTGAGGGGAACACTGACAGGCTGATTTGTGACTCTATTATGATTGCTAAATCCCAGACCCCCCACCCCACCCCACCTCACTCCACCCGCCAACCACCATCACTCACTGTGTTCATGGCCAAGGAGCTCAATGTTGAAGCTGCGATGCAAAGGGCAAAGGTCAAAACTACAAACGTAAACACATACATATCACCTGCCAGTGGAAGATAGGCAATACAGCCTCCCAAACACACACACGCGCACACACACACACACACACACACGCACACACACACACACACACACACACACACACACACACACACACACACACAGAGATCAACACACCAACGGCTGATGCTTCTCCACCCTGGACTTGGTCATTTCTGGCTGGCCACTTAAAGCAAACAGCTATAATGGGCGAAATAGAGACAGCTATGTGCAGTATGTCTCACTGTCTCCGTGTCACCTCTATGCCAACCATCTCTGGCTCAAGCTGGAAAACAATGAACAACAGGCATCACTGGACAGGAGGAAAACACAGAGTTGGAATCTACATTGTGAAAAACGTAGAAACTCAACAGGTGCTTTTTCTCCTTGAACTTGCAGCTTTACACGCCTCCAAAACCTGAACTGGTCATGAAAAAAAAAACAATCAGTGAGGTTACCTGGTGACAAATACCAGCGACCGAGACCACTTCGTACACAACAAGCAACTCACCAGATATTTGGCACACACGCTGATAGTCCTCGCAGCAGTCTCCAGTTTTCTGACAGTAGGTATCACAGTAGCAGACTGTTTTTCTCTTGGTGTACTCGAAACATTCGTTATTTCGGCCGGTGCAGCAGTTCGGGTTTTCCCTCTCCCCGCAGCCCGCCTCAGCCTGTGAGATGATTACCCCGCAGAAAAGCGCTAAATATCCGCACACAAACAACCCGAGACGCGCTGAGATCCATCCATGTGCTCCCATCACGGAAACTTCTCGGGACACTTGGATCCTCTTGTCCCACACACACACTCTGCCGGTGTACCCTACCCTTCACTCTGATTGACGCTTTAAATTGAAGTAGGCTGGTCTATAAATAAGATATGTTGTTGTTGTTGTTGGTGGTGGTGTCTATATAAAATCCAAGAGCAACATGGTCTTTGTCACGACGGAAAAGAAACCACTTCAAAACACCTCGGATCTCCACTAACACCTACATGAAGCACTGATGCGTAAAAGTGGAGCCTTTGGGTTCACCGACTCTCCTCTATCCCTCTATCGGACACCGCCCCTTAGAGCTTATGTCGGGGTGGTCATTAGGAGAGACCTACAGTACCAGTCATCTCTCTCTCTCTCTCTCTCTCTCTCTCTCTCTCTCTCTCTCTCTCTCTCTCTCTCTCTCTCTCTCTCTCTCTCTCTCTCTCTCTCTCTCTCTCTCTCTCGCTTGCGCAATATGTCAAACACAATAGTTGAGTGCCAGTATTTATTTCGTCTTATCCATTTAGCAGCCCCACTGTTACCACTGCTAGAGAAAATCTGAATCAGAAATACATTAAAGTATAGGACAACTCCCCCAAAATACACAAAATAAGACCAATATTTATAATAAGAACGTTTTTTAGTGATGCCACCTGCGCTATTTCCAAAACTGTGTGGGACCAAGAACGGGCAGATGAAGAAATTCAAAACATTATAGCGACTTAAACCACTGCTACGAAACACCACAGAGCAAACATGAAGTGTGAAAAGAAATATATTCGCTGTAGTTATCATTCACGCTCAAATCATCTGGATCGGTTTATCTCCGGATCAGAATATCAAATTCAGCACCACGGACAGCGGCGCAACCAGTTTATATCAAAACAGAGGGTAAAAAAAACAATTAGAGACGAAGTTATTATTGAGTAAGCAGCCATTGCAGAAGGTGAAGAGGTCCTTTACTAAGCTGCAGCAAGAAATGTGCTCCACTCATCTCGGAGAATTAAGAGCATCCACCCTATTGAGGCAGAGAAAGACCGGAGAACAATAACATTACTTTCCCTTCACCGGTCCTGAGTGAATGGTGGCTCCCGGGGGAGAAGCTGAGCAGTGGATGGATACTGTAAAAGCGCATCAGGAGGAGAAAGACACAAGACAATCTGCATTATTTGTAGCCTGAGTGTTGGGGAGCAGACGGGGGGGTGTATGGGGCTATAAGGCCACTACTGGAAAGGGAAGCGTCTCCTTTCATCCCTTGAGTTCAAAGATGATCTCGAGGCTGAGTTGTGTTGATGTCTGCCAGACTGAGATGAGAGATGTTTTAGGGTCACGTCAGCTCGGGATATTTTGGACCAATCCATCCACTCGCAGAGGCGGGACAGAGAGGAGGAGGGAGTGATGATGGTAGGATGAAGGGAGGTCGACGGGCCCAGCTTTGACCCTGTTCATAAAGCCCTATTGTACAGTCCTGAAGAGAGGGGAGGCCTCTCTCTCACCGCTGTGTGTGTGTGTGTGTGTGTGTGTGAGAGAGAGAGAGAGAGAGAGAGAGAGAGAGAGAGAAATAGAGAGAGCTTCATCATATCAGCTTTACATCATTCAAGACATTGTGATTAACATTGTATTGACTGTAAACATATACTGTATATGACACTGTAAATTACATGATATATTTTACTATTTTGTCGTTAATTTATAATATCTTGTTTCAGACAGATGTGTCTGAGGCTCTGGCAGAAAGAGCAGATGATGGTGTCTGTTGGTAACATAACATTAGGACAGCACCCCCTAGTGTTCAAGATAGATTCTACACCAATAAGGTTTCTCCTCTCACTGTTTGGCATGTACTGTCTTGGATTTCTTTGATGGGATTGCCAATGGGTGCGCGGTTCATGCTGTCATTCCAGGTTCTCTCCTGGTAAATTGATAGTTATTGACCTATTGGTGACTGCTACTCTGTTTTCCCTCATCCACTGAGTCTTACTGTCCTCTACCCCCCCACACACACACACACCTCACCCAGTTCAGTTCATTCTGTCCACTTTCCTCACCCCCCAATTCAGTCCATTTTGTCCACTCCGCGCTGTCCTCACCCCCTAGTTCAGTTCATCTTCAGCAGAGCACTGTACATTCCTTTTCACAACAAACACTGGGGCACCAGGGATTTGGATTAGAGTGTGTGTGTGTGTATGTGTGTGTGTGTGTGTGTGTGTGTGTGTGTGTGTGTGTGTGTGTGTGTGTGTGTGAGTGAGTGAGTGAGTGAGTGAATGAGTGAGTGAGTGAGTGAGTGAGAGAGAAAGAAAGAGAAAGAGAGGTAGACAGTTGAATCACCCTACATGAGCATCAGCCAAGACTGGAACAATGAGTTCCCTGTTCGATCCCCCCCTACCTGCCCCCCGGGGTTTGTCCCAACATGATCTGTTGTAATCAAGAGGGCAGAACAACAGAGAAATGAGCACGGATAAAAGCAACAACTAACATTCACGTTGTCAGATGCTTATTTTAATGAGTTTTGAAATCCCCCTACAACAAAAAGACTTTAGATTAAGCATGGACAAGGGGGAGTGATGTTTATTGCACAAGCTTGGTCATAAAGAACCCACAGAGTGCCACACACACACACACACACACACACACACACACACACACACACACATACACACGGCCCTGGGCATGAATTGACTTTCATTTGCAATAACAATAACGTCCTGCCTCAGCTATTTGGCAGCAGGGAACACAAGCATTTTGTTTGGCCAACCAGAGAGACAGCAACAGCAAATACAAAATATTGATAAACTTAATTTCTAACCAAATGGGGAAAAATAAAAATCCATCATTATTTTAACACAATCGTTACAGCAATACTGTTTTCACATTACCGGTAATGGCACAAGAACACACACAACACATAACAATTGGTTATTATTAACAAAACAACACGATTGGACCCCAGAAATCCCAAATAAATAAGATTAAAGACTTTGGTTAAGTTGGTAAAATACAAACAGATGAGTATAATTATCTAGTAGCAGTTACCAAAGAACAGAATAGCAAAAGGCACATGAGTGAGGCAATAATAAAACAATAATCAGATTGCACTCAGTAGAGTGCATACCTCCGCCAGCACTATGCAATTGTCAAGATATGCCAGTTCCACATGTTGGATTTTCACCAAAAGTTAATAATTTTTTCCATACCCCATTACCAACCTGTTTTACATTAGGAGATACACACAAATTCTTGCCACTTTTAAGCATTTTAGCCAATTATGGCAACACCACAGGGTGTAAGCACTATATGTGTTCAGTGGCCATTAGGGCTGCCCTTCTACCATTGTACCAAATTTTGGAAAAATTAGCAGGCGGTTATGTCTAAACTGGAAATGAGCTCTCCGGTGCCCATATGTTGTTTGATTGGGCCGATAATGGAGGGTTTGCCTCTTCTTATGTCTGCTGGGCCCTGTGGGTCCGGTCGCCTAATCAGTAGCAAAACAATAATGTTTCAAGAACCACTAATTTCTACTTTTTCTTGAGCCACTAATTTAAGTGAAAACAACCCCTGAAACATGGCACCAAAACAGAACAGCAATGAATATGGATTTTGAGCAGTTTGACAACAGCTTCTGGTATGTAAGGAATGTACTGTATGTGGAATGGAAAACTGTTTAATCTCTGTATGGAGCGTCTCAATGATCTGTCAGAGCTGCTGATCTAAACAAGACACACAAGGCAGGGCGTCTTCAGGAAGCAGGAACCTGAAACATTAGCAGTGATGTGCTGCAGTGCCTCCATGGCAGGGTACAATGAGGTCTGAGGTTACTTTGTCTGTCTGACTCAGTGTTGTTGGGTCATTTAGAGTCACAGTGAAAGACACGGTAAGTTAAATATTTTCCTAAAATCTTCAATAAAACACTTTTACACCCAGATGTGATTACAAACTTAACACTGCACAAGTCAACAGCACCCAACCATATAGATATTCAACATTCAACTTTCAATAAATATATTGATAAAGTATGTCACAATATGTTCTGAATCATATTATAATACCATCTGCTCTTCTCTTGGTAAGATCAGGCTACTCTTGTGTGTAGTGAACACACTTTCATACATATAATGGGTTTGGCATTTGGCACCGGAATAAAATATATTATACTTTACAATAAAACTATAATGTTGGTAGTAAACTAAATTAGAATCTGCATTGTATAAAAATAATTGGCATATCATAAACACAAAATCATTAAAGGCTTTGTCTTAGTTATGGAAGTTATCGCAGTTTATGTGACTGTAAACTGCAATCTGGCTCCTCTGGCCTTCAAGCCATATTAGGCACGCAGGAAGAGACAGAGAGCCACACTAACTCAAGAAAATAGAGTATGACACCTGTATACTTGCAGTAAACATCAGTAAAACAGCTGTGAATGAGTAAAAATGATAATGTTCTTCACTCCTGGTCTTGTCAGGTGCCTTGGTGCTAGAGCATCAACAAAGCCCGGCACACACTGCAGCTCTCCAAGACCAAGACTGAGCTTCTGTTCTCTAACTGTCGGGCTTGCACTCGTCTGCAGCCCCTGTCTATGAGTTCTTTGACTTCTTGGTTAGCGTATTAAGTTCAGCTCTCTGTTGCACCCCCTCAGTGGCTAGGTTTATGTTAAGGAAGAAGGTATACTGATCTCGGATCTGTGCCTGAGGGCTAGGGAGCAGGAAGCTGCTGCCCTTTGCGGCCCTTTAGCGTCTCATTCTGTCTTCCAGACCGTATTCAGAACCTTCACCACCTCCTCGTAGATGATGAAAACTATGGCCACGTCCAGACACACACGGCCCAGCCGGGGAACTGTCCCTTTATAGAAACTACAGGGGGAGAGAGAGAGACACAGAGAGAGAGAGGGAGACAGAGAGAGAGAGAGAGAGGGAGACAGAGAGAGAGAGAGAGGTGAATATAGGACATTGGGAAAAGGCACGTCTGTCATTCAGCATATTCTTATAAAATACAGATGGCATGTCTGGTCTATTATAATAGGCTACTGGCAGACTACTAAATAGGTTAGACCAGTGATTCTCAACCTTTTTCATATCAAGGACCCCTAATTTAGTACACATTAGACCCCCATTTGATGAGATTTTGTCTCTTGGACCCAAATCTGAGAATATTTTTATTGTTAGATATGATTTTGTCCAGAATTCCATGACTATCTGTGTTGTGGGTAGAGAGATAACAGTGAAACTATGATCAAAAGTCATTCTTCTACATTTTCTAATTGTATTAACTTCTTGTAAATGAAATAATGCTGAAGTTTAACACTTCATCAATTTGCTGGGGACCCCCTGGAACCCCCTCAAGGACCCCTGGTGGTCCCTGGACCCCACGGTGGGAACCACTGGGTTAGACCAAAGCTTTGTTAGGTTTCATTAGGCTATCATTCATAGATTTAGTTTGTTTATTTGTTTTTCACTGTTTTTCAATTCAATTTGTTAAGTATGTTTGATATCAAGGTTGAACTCAAATTCACCAAAGGGCACACAAAGGCTGGCCCAAACCTTGTTTATGTATGACATTACATACTATGCTTTTTAGAAACAGTTGAGATAATGAAGATGCCTCAAGGAACACATGTAGGTTTTTAGGAAATGAGGCCCAGAATGAAATGATGCTAAAATAAGGCCAATGAACATGAAACAGCATCATTTGTAGACTGACAGAGATGGAAACTCCCTTTGATGAAAGGGGACACGCTGGCTGTAACACCGACCCTATAAAGTTAAATCACATTAACCAGAGTAGAGGTGTACTCACGCTTTTAGGCCCTCATGTCTCAGGATCTTAACAGCACAGTCCAGTGTGCTTTTATACTTATGTGCTTCCAGACCCTTGAAAAGAAAGGAAATAGCTTTGTTATTCCTAATCAATGTCAATAGGTGGCAACAACTTGACAAATTCTGATAAACAGACCAGGAAAGAAAACATGTATGGGTGAACACATGCTTTGTAATAGCCATCATGTTGTGGTCTGTACCTGCATCCTAGTCTTGATGACATCTAGGGGAGTGTTTCCAAACACACTGGCTGCTCCAGCTATGGCTCCAAACAGTCCAGTTATTACAGGATTAATAGCTTTGTTGGGGTCATCGCCTAGGGAAAGGACATGACATAAGAGTAAGTAAGAGTCACAAGTCTGGATACTTGTTTAATGCTTATGCTCAGCAATTTTTGAAAGCATTTTTTGAAATCCCCACTAGAGGTCAGCACTGTAATATGAAAGTAAAGACACTGGCCTTGTTTTACAAAGGGAGAGTCCATATCATCACTGTCGGGTGAAAACCTTGTATCTCCAAAATGTCAACTTTTCAGAAACTAAGTGTACCGCCTTGTTTTTAGTTTGACAACCAGGTACTTTTGAGTTTATCCAATGGGGTCTGAAAGGGTTTCAAAAGCCCAAGAGGTCCTACAACTTTCTCAACCCATAGAGAAGCATGTAATCCTTGAGAGGTTTTCACAGGACAACAGTGATATGCTCCAAACTGATCTTAAATATGCATTTATCTTCCCACAAAAGTCAGTATTTAGCAATTTGAACTTGATCAAACCCGTGAGATCGTTCTTACGCCTGGTCTGAATGTGTGCACACTCATTTTAAGTGGTTAAAGCTTTGTTAAAACATGTTAAAGACACACTGGGTGACACAATAGCTAATTTTTTGTTATTTGTTGAAACCTACCACACACAGTACACAGACCTAATTTTAATTGTTTCAAATAAATAGTGTGTTCTGTTGAGGACATGGATAGAGCATGTTAAGCAAACGACTAGCTGCATCAGAATGAGGAAGTGAAAGCGCAGATGAGCACTCAGCAGCACTCAGTATTGGTCTTCAAAGTAGAATGCAAATCAGCCGGTATGACTGCATTTATGCAGCAGGCCTACTTCCAGAAAGGTATTCATTGCAGCGCACTGCCACAGTTGGCTTTGTTTTGGTGATCTCAAATCGAAACTGGAAGAGAATTTAAATAATCAAACCGTCAAAACGTCAAACCATCAACCATCTCAACTCATTTTCTAGCCCTGACTTATTGTTGGTTTCTTGTTCAAGTATCTCCTCCACTAATAAACAGACAAAACACACATACACACTCACACACACACTGACCTTTGTACCAGTTCCTGAGAGAGGTCATCACATAAAAGCGAATAGCCTGGTTGGAGCCTTGTTTCAGGACGGTGGCTGTGAGGCCCTGGTATGTCCCACTCAGACCTGCCAGGCAGGAAGAGACAGAGCCAGAGAGGATGAATTCATTAAGTTCTTCTCAAATTTAGTACACATCATCATCTAAGGTACACTTTTTAATTAACGGTATGATTTCAGCTGCATTACCCCGTCTGAACAGTAGATGTCAGGTCAATTCTATGCGTTGAAGCTTTTCTTTACCTTGTGCTCTGATGATCTCTCGGACTCCATGGACGAAGCCCTTGTATTTGGGGTTGGCTGAGCTCTGGTCATGGATGAATTTAACCTTGGGAGATAAAGCAGGGACAGGATGATCATCAGCTCCAAAGCAGAGAATGAGCGCTTTATGAGAGCTTTATTATTGTTTCCACTTGAGAGACGACAAAGTTTAGTCTGGCTCTCTCTGTCAAGGGACGTGTACTTTCTAATGAAACTGAATTCAGGGAATGTGCAGGGTCACACTATCAAACCTTCAAAATCAGCATTTCCAAAAACAGACTGCATGACTGACAGACACTGCTTTAGAATAAGCAACACCTGCCCAGGTTCAAGTATTTCCTTTAAGCCTACAAACAGGATAATCTGTTTCATTGTTCTTTATATGATGAGCTGAGAAGTGCGATTTATAGTAAAATTGCTTCTACTTCTGATTATTTCTTTTGTTTAGATGGTTCTGAAAGTCCTGACATATGTTTCAGAAAAGGTGGATTCTACTGTATGTGGCACATGTTACATGTAAAGCCTTGGAAGCACTTGCACTATACTTTGTTTGCATAATACCTGATCTTCTTTAGGAACACGTTTGTATGGATGTTTTTTTGTAAGCTGATGTTAACTGGGCACCCAGAGTGCATGACACTGAAATCAAACAAATCAAATCAAGAATCATAGACCATAGACCAGTTGGTAATATACCTTGATGGTTTCCATGGGGCAGACCACAACAATAGCCTCCATCACTCCAGCTCCAAGCCCACACAGCAGGCCTCTGGTGCTGTCCAGCCGGCCAGACTCATCCTTCGCATGGTTACTGAGAAACTCAAACACCCCGAACCTGAGGAGGAGAGCAGAGACAGCAGGGAATTATGGGAAAAGTTAACACTGGACTGTCCAGGACTGCTGTAAATTAAGTACATGTATCATACAGCGATTTTTGTAAATACAGACTTTAATTTTGTTTCTTTTATTACTATAGGCGGACAACAGAAAAGTGGACAAACAGACACAAACACCTTTGTAAAAACACACAGCACATTTCTGCAGAACAGGTCTATCGGTGACATACAGTTGCCTTAAGGCCTATTTGAAAGACCAGTCTTGCTTGAAATATCGGCAGCTCTAAAAACACAAACATATTCTCACTGACAAAATCTCAAACTGGGAGACAAATACAAAAAACTGTAATGTTGTTTTTGTGGTGGCACATCTGCACCTGTTGCTGGAGCTTGATTTTGCTTCTGTGAAGCTGGGAGAGAAAACCATTCTACAACCTGATGAACTTTTAGTCAACCAAGATTATCTTCAAGTTAAAGTCTGTTTGCTGCAAAGGCTGAGGTAACAAAATAAATAAAAACAGATGATCTTGCAACAGGGAGATAATGAGATTCCCTGTGTTATTACCACTAAAACAACTACAGCGTGAAAAAGTGCCAAGCAGCATGAGATCATTACGTTGCACCAAATCAGCAGAAATCAGGTGGCAGGAAGGACATTATGACTGTCATGGAGAAATGAAAGGAAATACATGGATACACCTGAAGGCAAGAAACTGCTTCCTTCAAACTCAGAGACAAACTGCTGGAAGTGCAGAATTTGCTAGAGGCTTTTATTTTATTTGTCCTGCACTCTTCCTTGTTAAAGATGCACCAATAAACTGCAGTGTCTCCGTAACCAACCAACGAGCGCCCGGCAACAGCTGCCATGGAAGCCAGCCCAGGGACAGGGAGAGGGAGAGAGAGAGAGAGAGAGAGAGAGAGAGGGAGGGAGAGAGAGAGAGAGAGAGAGAGAGAGAGAGAGAGAGAGAGAGAGAGAGAGAGAGAGAGAGAGAGAGAGAGAGAGGGAGAGGGAGAGAGAGAGAGAGAGAGAGAGAGAGAGAGAGAGAGAGAGGAAGTGTGTGTGTGTGTTTTAAGTACCACTGCAATCAGAAAATGTTGTGCCAGCGAGTCCTTCCTTAACAAGAAAGGTTATTTATAGATGGAATTGAATTGTGGTGAAGGCAGGACACTGTCCGTTTAGAGAAAAGGGGCGGGGAGGACAGAAAAGACGAGAGGGAGGACAGACGCTTGCTATTGATGAATGCGTTGTTTTCCTGTGTGTCTGCTCTCAGTCTAGCCCACTAGTTACCTGCCATCTTCACACATCTTGCAGGATTCATTTCTTAGGGTTGGATCACGCGTGCGTTACGTTTAGGTTTCTCTACGGAAAGCTCTGCTCATTAACCTTCCTTCCACATCTATTCCTCTGCCTCGCTCTTCGCACAGGTTTGGTATTTGCTTTGAGTGACGGGCGCACAATTAACTGACTCCCACTGTCAAACAGGAACAAACGCACATAAAATAAAAATACATCCGCTCATCTCTTTATCCGCACAACTCCCCCACTGCAACCACATTTTCAGTTTGGGAGATTCAGCAAAAGATGTATTCCAAAGGTAAATTCCAATTTTACCCAAAGAGAACCCTAACCCTGTTTTAGAAAAGTGGCTGACTCTCCTACAAGTAGTAACTTAGCTGGACCGCAAGGAGATGGCAGTGCACTTAATCACTAACCTTGTGAAACAAATACTGTTCATTAAGCCACTGGAGAGAAATATGCTGCTGCCAGGCCGGCCCCCTTGCCAATTTACTCTCCAATTTTTTCTCTACCAATTTAACTTTAACAAAACTTTACGGTTAGAATATGACACATCATGTTTGGGCCGACATCCATGGACTGCAGTGAGTCATTCTGGACAGCGCAGCACTGCCCAATCTTCATTAGTGGCTCTTTCTACAAGGTCAGACAGGTGATTAGAAGTGGAGGGGAAGGAGAGAGGAAAGAAATAAAGGAGGTTGGGCAGAAAGGAAAAGCTGGAGAGAGGGATGTAGATGTAGATGAAGGGTTAGGGGAAAAGGTCAATGGCTCCCTTGTCTGTCCCTCTCCTATCTCTTCAACAACCCCCCCCCACCTCCTTCAAACATCCAGCAGACTGTATGGCGCATGATGGTGCACAGGCAATCAGTTAATGGGACGGGGGGGAGAGAGGGTTGCTGAGGAGAGGTGGATGAGAGAGCAACGGAGAGATAGTAAGGGGGAGGGGAGGAACGACAGAGGCAATAGAAAAAGCACGGATCGAAAAACGGACGCAGAGGAAGCGGAGGGAAATGGGATGATGTTAAAAGGGATTCTCCATAAATCAAATCTATCTCTGTCTCCAGTGTGTCAACGTTGACCTCGTCTTTCCATCTCGCCACCATGTTTCTTTTCCTTTTTATTCACCACTTTAATCGTCTCTGTATTGCCTAAACGATGGAATAAAAATCCATATAACTTTCTCAATGTAGCTAGATGTCAGTAGCAGGCAGATGACACGGCCTGCACCTCTACACCCCTCTATGCCACATTTCTTCAGTGATAGCCTGCCTTAGGGTGACACACAAACAGAAACAAAACCCTTGTGACTCCCTCTGGAAAGGGTGCTAAAGGCTGACTGACAGAAACACACATGTGCACAGCCACACACACAGCCACACACACACACACACACACACACACACACACACACACACACACACACAGTGACAGAATACCCACACAAGGCTCCCCCTCTGTACCCCTATTGAGACCCTGCCTGAGGTTGAGTGGCAGCTTTGCTCCGCCTGGCTGGGCCTGTCTCTCCACTATACAGACAGCCTCTACCCTCTAGCATAACACACACACAGACACACGCAGACACACAGACACACACAGAGAGAGAAAGAGAGAGAGAGAGAGAGAAAGAGACCAAGAAAGGGTGACACACTGAAAGTGCCTGTCTGGCACATACTTTTGTGCAATATGTATGGGTGTGTGTGTGTAGGTGTGTGTGTGTGTGTGTGTGTGTGTGTGTGTGTGTGTGCGTGTGTGTGTGTGTGTGTGTGTGTGCGCGCACGTGCGTGTGTGTCTGTGTGTGCGCGCGTGCATGTATGGGGATAAATGTCATTGCTGTGAAAGAATAACATAATTACACAGAAGGCTAGTGTGGCATTTATGCCTTGCATTGTGGGTAATGGGCTAGAATAATTGGAGTGTGTGAGTTAGTGGTTCCAGGTAGAAGATCCCAACTGCCTGGTAATTAAACTGGCCAGAAAGCTCACTTTATTTCAGCTTTTACTCCTCCCAAACTAACAGTTATGGATTTACTTACGATTGTTACTCACAGATGTTAGTAACAGTCTTGATTGCTTCCTTAAATATGGATTATTAAATATATTTAGATATAAATATATATATGAATATAAATGTGTATAAACATACACATGAGCATATTTGCTATATACTGTATGTATAAATTTAATGTATACAGTATGTGTGTGTGTGGGTGTGTGTGTGTGTATGCGTGTGTGTGCACATCTACCATGGTTGCAGTCTGGGGTGTGACAGGATCTTATTTGAAGATTATGAGCGTCTGTGTGTACAGTGTGTGTCAATGCCTTGTGTGTTTTAAAGGTCAAAGGTCATGACTCCATATCAGCAAAAATCACACCCATAAATGCTGCTAAATGACACGCAGTCCAGTTTCACCACTCATGCAGCTGCAGCTCTTTGGCTTTGCATGGCAGAACTGTGGGAGTTATGTCACATACCTGACTGCTGATTTGGGTATGGATCCATAGAGCAGTGAGCTGAGTCCTCTGTACAGTCCTCTGATACCGTGACCCTGTACCGTCTGTTTCACACAGTCACCTGGAGGAACACACACACACACACACACATACTTAACACCATATAAAATGCCCACAAACACAAGCAATAAGCTAAAACTTTGAACGCCGCTATGCAGGTATACAGTGTTTACCCAACAAACTCAACTTACCTGTTAAGTGATGAGAACATAGATACCAAATTCTTTAGCATACAATATATTGAGTGATAGTAGATGACCACCATAAGGAAAAATAGGCCTTTTAGTAATAAAAAGTTGTTAGTGGTTTTTATTATATGGCCTGTAAATTCATTAATTTAAAAAATGAAATATAATCAAGTCAATAGAGCTGATGTAGCCAGATTTATTTTTGGAATTATTTCAGTGATTACAGTGATTTTTAGCTGTACAGTCTCCCATTGCTATGTGAACAAGGAGAGTCAAGGAGAGTAGCTCAAAACAGTATGTTATTTTTGTATCATATCTTGTGTAAATTTTACCAATCTCAAAGTTGGCATTTAAAATTACTTACCATTTAGCTTTACAGCTGCAAAAAGTTCTAATTTTCTCACTTTTCAGATAATGCTAGTCGCCTACTATCACTCAACACAGTGTATGCTAAAGAGTTTGCATGGAGCAATGGAGCGAACGATCTACTGGGGACACTTGGATGATGTTGGTGTCTATGTTCTCCACACTTAACGGGTAAGCTGGCCAACGGGCCAATCTCCCAGAAACTTGGTGTATTTCTTTAAGCTCACTTCTGGCTCTTGGAAACATCAGTCCAGTAATTCAGTTCAGCTAGCTAGCCAGATATACAACCGAGCAGGAAAAGCAACAGCTGTCTTGAGCGCTCATTAGGAAGGTCTCCGATCCTCAGAGCTCCAGCCAAGAGTAACAGATTCCGTGCGTGTGTATATGTAGTGTGTGTGTGTGTGTGTGTGTGTATGTGTGTGTGTGTGTGTGTGTGTGTGTGTTAGAGAGAGAGAGAGAGAGAGAGTATTTGTGCATGCCCGTATGCATGTTTGTGCATCTGTGCATTGGTCTGTTCTCTGTCATACAAACAAGCGCGGTGACAGCCTGCCAGAATCTCTAATGCACCTGGGGATGATGGGTAATTAGATAATGAGCTCCTGAGAGAGGTAAGAGAGGCAGACAGACAGCCGGATGAGCTACATAAGCACACAGACAGACAGACAGACAGACAGACAGACAGACAGACAGAGATAGAAATTAGATATGTACCTAATTCTTACTCTACAGTATAGAACACTTGGGTTCAACCGATATGGGTTTTTGAAGGCTGATACATTTATATATTTTGGCTGAAGCTGTTGATAACCAATATTTTGTAATATCTTTGCATTTAACCACTTTAATGCCAAAAACTTACAAGGATTCAGTGTTTCACTCGGTATTTTGTTCTTTTCAGGGTGGAAAAGCCTCTGAAACAGAATCTAGACCATGGGACACTAAAACTCTCCAGTCAAACCCGGACTAATGAAATTAGAGTTAGCAGCAGGGTGACCTAACTACAGAAAATATTATTGAAAATTTAAATGAATACATAAAATATGCAAAGAAAATATATTTTCGTTGCAGGTTTTGGAGACTTTAGAGTTTTTATGTAGCTGTAGTAGGAACCTCCATCATAACGGTGGTGAACAGCATGACTGGCTGACATCTGATGTTTAATAAAAGGCCAATATTGGCCTGATATATTGGCAAACTAATATAGCCATCTAACCTTAAGGGAAAACACAAATACACACACACACACACACACACTAATAATACTCACCTATTCCCCTGTATTTGGGAGGGTTGGCCTTCTCGTCCAGCTGTAATTGGGTCTTGACATACTCTGTGGGGAAGGTGATGCAGATCTCTATGCCACCTGCGATTCCACCTGAAAACAACACAGATAGGTAAATCAAATCAGGGTTTATTCATATGAAGAATATTCTGAAGAGGCATAAAACCAACTGGAAGTGATACGAAAGCGGGTGTTGGGGAGGGAAAGTAAAGGGCTATCTCACCAGACAGGCAGCACTGTTAATATACTGCCGAAATTTAGCATACTATGTACCTGGCTGCAGCCTAACCGAGCCCGATTCAGTGCCCCGTCCCCCTATGAATCACAAGGAGGTGCCATTACGTCATGGATCATTACATTGACTCCACAAATGGCTTTCCTCCATAAACATTAAAACCACTGCAGCCGTGAGAGGAATAGTAATGAGCTGGATAAAGATGAATCAAAAATGTGTCAGTTTCCGCCACGGACAAACTGAACAGCGACTGTACTGTTTGATGAATGAACAGTGAGTCAATACACACAGACATGATAAAAGAAGAGAAGAGAGGTTTTGTACCAAGAGAAAGAAGGAAAGAAAGAAAGAAAGAAAGAAAGAAAGAAAGAAAGAAAGACAGACAGAAAGAAAGAAAGAAAGGTGTAGTGTGTAGCCCAAAAGCCTGCACAGTCAATGAGTTCAGTAGATGAGGACAAGTGTCTAAAAGCAAGGCTAATGCACAATACGGATGAGTCACGAGGGGAGGAGGGAGGATAGAGAGAAGGCTCACATTAATTAAATTAGCTGCTCTGCCAGCGGGGAGGGGCTCCATTACCCGGGCCAAGACCCTCCATTAACTCAATGACACAGACACACACACGCACACAGAGCGAGGCAGATACACACACATCATGCAGTGACACGGGTGAATACATACATGCCTGCAAATAAACGAAAGAAATTCTGTTTAAAACCCTTCCAGTGCCACACATTCATAACTCCGCAGGTTAATTGTGAGAAACAGTTAGGCGATGTGTTTCTGTGCCAAGCCTGGAAAGCAGAATACATAAATATGTCAGAATAGGCTGTAGTTCCCAGCAAAAAACAAATCCCAAGGCGCTCTGTCTCATTACAAAAATTAAAATGCCTTTATTCACATGGCAAGTCTTAGTCTGGCCTTCATTAGGGAAGTAGTTCCAATGGGAAGTGGTTGCAATGACTCACAGCGCCTTGGACATTTTTTTTTTTTTGCTGGGAAATCCTTATTTTTACTGGATCTTAATGTATATTTACAAAAACTTCCCATGCACTGGCCTATTCCGACTCAGCGGTTACCAGCATCCAAACAGCACCTGTCCGTTCTACACTGACGTCCCAGTGCAGCGCTCCTTTGCTTCTGGTTTTTGTCTAATACAAATATTCAGCTCTATGACTTGGCCCGCCTCGCTTCTCACTGCTGCCACCGCCTTATGCCAAGCAAGCCTTTATCACTGCAGCCCCTAGCAGCAATGCATTCACTTCAGATAAAATATATATATTTAACCCAGGACATATAGACATGGGAGGATTTTAAGTGGCTGACGTTAACATACCAACTTGATACGGGAATATGCAATTGCTTTCCCTATACAATGCATGTACAAAACATTAGGGATATCGTCCTGATAATGAGTTGCAGCCTCTTTTGCACAATCCACATCTCAGTGTCAAAGTTTAAAAATGCTTCCCTAACTCATCTGCTTCTCTTCATCTGCATCTCCTCCTTTGTGATTGGTATAGATTTAATAAGGGAAATCAATAAGTGATAATGGCTTTTACCTGGATTCACCTCATCAGTGTACTTAGTGAAAAGTGTCATTCATATTTTGTTCATTCAGTGTAGTGGCCAAAGCTGAATGATGATGTTCATGTGATCACACACACACACACACACACACTTAAACTTTGATCGCCAGGGAAGTTAGTTCTAATTCCTCTAATCCATAGCGGAGTAGTTAGTAAATGTTGCCCAGCCAAGACCTAAGAAGGATCACATGAGGTTTATGACGCTCCATTCCAACCACACTGATCCCGGCTCTATGGGTCAGTGTGTCTTGGGGAAGAAGGAACAATAAGCCTCATTCATCTGCTTCAGCCAAGACAGCGCTGCCTCTGAAACGGCGCCGCGTGTGAAGGCTGACCAGGAGCCGCTAAGAGGTAGTGACTTAGCAACCATTACAGACGCAGCATACATGATCAATCCTCATCTCACACAGAGCGCTGGCGGAGTCGTGGCAGCTTGTTTGTCTTCTAGTCCATTACGTAGCCTACACACACTGACACCGTCGCTTGAGTGCACACATACATTACACACACACACACAAACAGACGCGTTTAAAGATGAAACCTTAAATGACTCCAGTGCAGCTGCCAAACGTGGGTAGATACAACGGCAAAATATGCCATTAATCTTTATCTTCACAACCGCACTCTCCTCTCCTGTTCTTAATTTTTCTCTCCCCGGTCCCTTCCTTCCTCTCTTCCTCATCCCGCAGCCACTCTTCTCCTCAGTGTGCCATAAAATCGATGCATTCACACAGGTCTTCGGCGCTTGCTATTACACAGAAAGCAATGAAATCTGTCATTTTATGTTTGGAAACAGAAATGGCATTGGAGTGATATTGCACAGAGCCAAAGTGGCAATAAAAAAACAGCGAGGTGCCAGATGTGTTTCTACCAAGTCTTGGTACACAAAACTGTTATGATGACACTACTTGCCTCCCTTCTTGAAAATGTAAAAAGCAAAATAGCAGCTTTGTCAAACCTTAATTAAATCAGACAGACAGACTGACTGACTAACTTGATGTACTGGGCAAAGGTAACTCTCTCTCACAGCCTGTTTCCCTCTCTCTCTCTCTCTCTGCCAGGACGAGATAGATTTATAGCTTAATCAACACCCTACAGACTTCACAGCTGGGCCCCTGCTCGCATTTCTGCCACTCAGTTTACATGTGAGCACACACACACACACACACACACACACATTCATGCATGTACACATATGCACACACACGCAAATGCACAACCTCTCTCCTTGCAGCTCTGTTGAAAAGCAGCGAGTGTTCCTGGGAGGCAGAGAGGCAGCCAGGTGAGCAGGCAGACAGCCAGAGACACAGAGAGGGAAGGAGGGAGGAACAGTTTTTGAAATCCTGTCCTGCCTGCTTGGGCGATCCTAATGAGCATCCCCCACATCTGGTCCATGAAGAAACTTCCTATTTTTTAGGAAGAAGTGACAATCTAGCAGCGTAAAAACATGAAACTAATCTCAGAATCTGTCAGGTTCTAAACGTTTTTGAAGATCAAGGCCGCACTGAAGACAACTCAATTCATTCAGCTTCATTTCCTTCAAAATATCGAGATTTTCTAACTAGCGACAGAGCCAGACACTCCGGCTTGCTGCCTTCTTCAGCAGCTGCGGTGTTGCAAATTTTAAAATAAGGAATAATTTTTGAGTGAGTGCATTTCCTGCTAAATTCAATTCAGACTATAAAAAAAATCAGCCAAAACACTGAACAACAAATGTATCCATGTGCATGCTTGTGTGCGTGCGTGTGTGCATGTGCATACGTGCACGTCTATGTATGTGTGCGTTATGTGCATGCCAACAAATTAATAAGCAGTTTTGCAGCTGAATTTATCTATTATTCATCCAGATGTTCCTTATTTAGATTATTAGTTTCTCCTTAAGACAGACATTTTCTCTGGAGGGCTGAGAATACAGGAGAGAATCTGAGGAAGAGATGTTGTTATGTCCACATCCCCGGTCCAAATGGAGAGCGTAGCCAGAGGACTGATGTACTTCAAACATGAGGTAGCTTATTAATAGAGCCATACTATTTCTGTTTGCCTCACGCAAAAGATGAAAAGAATTATTCATCTAACGTCTGGCCTTTTAGGCTTCCTCTGTCCAAAACAACATTCCCTGACGCTACACTGATGCTTAATTACAGGAGGGATGTTGATTAATTTTACATGGCAGCAGTTTTAACTGCTTATGATCCTCCGGTATACAGACTGTATACAGATCTGCATGGGCAGGACAGCTGCGTACAGGTTGTTGTGAAACAGTGTCTACAGATGCTAACAAGGCTGCTAGGAGCTAAGAGCCTCCAAGGAACTCATGATATTATATGAGACTGTAAATATAATACTGTGCTGTCTGTCATACTATCTAAATTATGTACTATAATCTATGATGCTGTTTGTGTGTCCATAGACGCATTACACTGACATCTAGCTGATAAACACTGAAGAATTGCAGAGCAGTGCCTTGTGATTTGTTGTCTCTCCTCCTGGTACCCGGGGTTTGTGAGGAGCGGAGCTGTGGAGGGGAGTGGACTGTGTGTCGTCTGTACTGTGAGGAAACAGGGAGTGAGCGCACACTTTGATGAGCCCTCTGAGCCTGAGAGGAGACAGCCACTCAGAAAACCTAACTGGCTGCCCTGAGGGGACAGGAGAGAGAGACTGAAGGGACGGGAGCGGGCAAAAGAGAACGAGGAAAAAGGCGAGATACAAGACAAGCCCGTCTCAGTAGAAAATTCTGTTCAAATCAATGATGAAATCGTGATGCAAAGGCATTGTCTCTTTCCCTCCGTGCCTCTCTCTGCCTCTCTGACCCGCCTCTCTCCTGAACAGACAGGGTTACGCACGGTTTATAAATGAAAGCCACAACAGTGAAGGCATGCACAAGCACAAACGGACGGCAAATCAAGACCAGAGACCCATTTAGCCCTCTCTCTCTCCCCGAGGCCACACAGATAAGACTATCTCCCTCCCTCCGTGTCTCAACTTCAGTCATGACCACTGGCTGTTGAGAAGAAGAAGGCTTGAACTAACCAATGGGAGCAGAGAGAGAGCTCAGATACCTCTAAGAGCTTTGGAAATGTGCCCTCCTTGCCATTGTCTAGGTACTATTAGAAATGAAGGCTCTCTAATCCATTAAGCTTTGACCTTCCACTTCTTGCTTTGTCTACTCAGAGCCTTTGGGCCTATAAAAGTGACTGTCTCTCTTTCTCTCTCTCTCTCCCTCTCGCCACATAGGCATACAGCTAAATATAACACATAAATCTAAAGTAGCATCAGCATGTCAGAGCACTGGGAGAGGTGTCGATGGGATTTATGAAGTGCCACACTTTGTGTCAGGAGGAGTTTGTATCCTGGCACAGTAAACCACTCGCTGCAGGTTTTGATGGACAATATCTCAGGTCAGACACAAAGGAACAGTTTACTTGATAGCGTCTATCGCTGAGTCATCTGAGTGGAGCTCTGGTCCAAAAGCTGTAATTTCATCAACCAAGTACAGGTGTTGCAGCACACACACACACGCACGTGCACATGCTCACATTTCATTTCAAAACCTCTAGAAAACTGTAATAAATCAATACTTTCTTGACAGTGAGGCTGGGAGGAGTCAGAGGGAGAAGAGGGAGCAGAGAGTTGAGACAGAGAGAGAATGCAATAGTGCCGTTGTTGCAAAACTGGCCAGACAGGCTTGAGACGAGCTAAATGAGACAGAGAGAGGAGGAGAGCAGAGCAAGGCACCGTATCCAGTCTATCAGGCTACTGGGAGTGATGGGGGAGGGGAGAGGTCACGCCACGGGCCCATTTCTATTCCTCAGCAGCTGATTGGAGGACATGAGTCAGGAGAAGGGAGATGGCAAAACATACACAGGCATGCTGTACTGCAAAAGTTGTGAACTAAAATATATATAGGAGTTAATGGTAAAAGTCTGTTTTGGAGTTTTTCCATTCACTTCATTGATCACCAAATCATAACAGCTCTATCCATTTTTATAATCCTTTTTTTTATCATTTTTTGACACACTGTTCTGTTTTTCTGGGTTAGTGTTGCAACATCACAAGTGTCTGGGTTTATATGGAGCCTGATATTCCAATAAAAATCAGAATGAAAGCCCAAGCAGAATAAAAATGCCTCAAATGGACTAGGCTGTTCAGAATTAGAAAGTTAGAAAGAATCAGAAAGTTTTCACCATGTAAACCGACTACTTTCATTGGTTGGGACACACGACATTCCTTCTGTACATGTTCGTTCACTCCGAAATTACGAAAAGTCTAAAACATTCATTCTGATTACCTGCTTTGATGCATGTAAAGACACCATCATTTCACTTCATTTAGCATTTGTGTACACAGTTCAATTCAGAATGATAAAATATTCTGCATGTAACTACAGCCAACAGACACAGCTGAAATCAATAGAGTGGTGCTGTCAGTATATAGTATAGTAGCCTATAACAGCACCTCTGAGAGCCTCTTCATTAACTAGACCTGCTGCACCCTGATCATCTCAACATGTGACCGGCACAGGGTCGGGGTGGGGGGTGTGTGTGTGTGGGGGGGGTGTCATGTCTGGCACAGCAGCAGCAGGGGGAAGCCACTGAATCACAGAAATGACTAAAACAACTATGACTGAAGCAGTGAGAAGACAGTATAGATACGTATTATCTAGATTTCATAAACTGATACAATAATGTCAACGTTTCTTGTGTTTCATTCCCACAGTGCTTTGCAGTCTTTGATTCTTGCCCCACAGACAACCTGGGACCTTGGTGGAATCGCTGCAGTATTGTCAAAGGAGTGAGCGTCCCGTCCTGCTGAATGGCCTTTTGCATCCCTCCACTCTAACAGCATTATGTAAAGTGCACCAGAGGTGATCTTTAGATTAGAGTGATAAAATCCCGTCAGTGCAGCACTCCAGATTTGACCATGACAGTTTGAGGCTACAGGGCGCCTGCTTACCGGAACAGAGAGACAGAAGAAGAGAAACATTGCTTTCTTCTTGGGCGCTGAGCTCTCAAGGCCATTTAATTTTAGTTGTTTTGTTATGTTTTACACTGCAACAGCTTCTAGTGGACTTCTAGGACTGATAACACAGGATCAACATGGTCAACTGCACTGGTTTGAAGGATGAGTAATCAATTAGATGCAAGTGGCAGTAGGGAGTGGACATTCAGTGGCCTACCTTTGTAGTTAAACATTTTTTACCAGTTGTTTTACCAGCTCATTGCCTATCCTTAGAAACAGAAATTGTAGCTTACACTTTCTCTGTGTAATTCTAACTCTAAATACTAACTACTCTAAATACTAATTTCAGGCTCAGCATCACCCAAAGTGGAATCTGAAACGTGTCATTAGAGAAAGAAACGCCCAGGTTATCCCAGGTCATCCCAGAAAAAAGCCATAAAGTCAAAAGAAAGAATTATTCTATCCTTTGGTAATCTTGTTCTAGCATTGTACTAACTATATATATATGTAGAACAAGATTACCAAAGGATAGAATAATTCTTTCTTTTGACTTAATGGCTTATTATATAGTTATATACAGTATAACTATATGAGGCAGAATATTGGATCCCTATATGAATTATATAACAAAAAATCAAGCATGCCTACAATATAACAATATTTGTAGAACAGAACAGAATAACAATATGAACCCCTGTGAAGTGGCGTGGTAATTTTGTTTAGTTTTGTATAAATCTCTGGGGATTCCAGTAGTTTGTAATAACTGGCACGTTACTTTTTTGGTGAGTGTATCGTTATTAAACACACTCAGGAGTCGCATATACAATCATGATGTCTGCAAACTACAATGCACAATTAAGGAAAAATCACTATATTATTCCAATATTTCTATAAGCACTCAAAGCGTGTCTGTATTGAATGGTGCGTGACCTTGCAGCCTATTACTATAGGAATTGTGTGTTATTTGTTCCCTATAGTAGCTGCATGCTGTTTTAAAGTTCAGCTGTGATAATTGTATAGTGTTTCTAAAATGTAAATGCACACTCTACGCCTAGTTCGCTCCGCTGAGAACCAAAACAAACAGGAGACAAAGTATCAGAAACAACAATACTGTCTTGTAGCATTTGTGTCACAACCCAGTGACTCCACTCATGTTCGCTTGTATACACGGTACAGGCATGCACAGTGAAATTTTGTCCAACTCACTCTTCCGTGTGCTAAATGATCAACTTACCTGCCAAAATCGCCTTTCCCGGGTGCGTTAATTTCGCTTTCCCCCCCGGGGCCGCTGCCGCCAGACACCGCGGTCTGTGGAACGGGCTGACAAATGTTGCTCTTCCCTGCATGATTACTGACAACACACAGCAGATCTGCCGAGATGCGTCTAGTCTGGCGAGTCTGGTCTAAGTAGGTACAATTTTTTCAAGTGGACTAAAGCGCGCAACACATGGACGCCTGGTGCGCTTTCGTCAGTCCGGCTGGATGATGCTGATCAGTGATGTGTCCGGAAACCTCGGCGGATCCCTGTGTTGACAGTGGGTGGATACTGGGACCAGCGGTTGGTAAACTGGGCGGTTATTTTACAGCTGGGAGAGACGAGACTGGCCACTTTTGTTCCACAACAGGAGAAGGGCGGGGCTCGGTCTCTCTCTCGCTCTCTCTCGCTTCATTACCATATGAATTTGCCTCTGCCAGGAAGAATAAGGACTGTTTTCCCTGTTATTACACCCTTTACTAACAAAACCATAAATGTTTCCCAAGCAATAGTCAGTGGATGTCCAAACTGCCTAACCACACCCTCCCTCGAGAAATCTGGACAAAGGAGCTGCTGGCTCTCACAGAAACCATCAATCAAGTCTTGTAGCTTGGTTACCAAAGTGACAGTCTGGGTCCAACAACCTGGAAATATGAAAAGGGCGCAGCAGATTGCCAGCATAAAACATTAATTCAATACTATAACTCACTTCTCTTTTGTGTACACAGCTGTCAACTCCGGCCCTTGATAGTACCTATTATTATCCCCCCACACACACCCCCAAAAACACAGACCCACACCCACTGAAAAGAGGCCAAATCCTCCAGAGAGGCTGCTCTCTCCTGATGTGAACGAATGAACAAACTCCACAGACGACACTGTGTGTAAACTTTATTTCTCTTTCCGTATGCATGACTTGTGCAGATAAAGGGAGTGCTTGTGTGCAGCTCGGGTTTTGCTTTTCCTCTCGACAAATCCGAAGTTGACACAATGGTGGGGCAGAGCTCAGTGTATAATACAGAACTGGAGGACAGCATACCCACAAAAATGCTCTCTTGGGACCTTCTCATTGGTTGCTTCAACAGGAAGTAAACAATCTACTAAACTGTCGCCACTTTTGAGCAGCCTTTGCCACAGAGCTTGCCGTTTATTATCCTGCTGTTTTTGTATTTTGTCCTTTTCTTACAAAAATCATTATGCTTTTTAAGACTACAACAATACACTATAGACAATACATATGGTACGGTATTCCATAATATTTGACTTCTTTGATTAGTTAGGTATTTCAATATATCTTTAAATTATACACTGCTTTCAGTACAATAATGATTATTTTTTTGAACCACTGGCACCAGGATGTAAGCATGTGAGCTATGTTCCCCTACATTTCATCTCCTCAGTCTGTTTGCTATTGGAGCTTCATCACCATTCTCGTTAGTTGGGTGAGAAAGTAAAGGTTCCAAAGTACATCACTTGATTTTTGACACAACATTAGTAATACTTGATATACTCGAGTGTAACATGAAAATTGTGCTCCTGGTTGCAGCATTATATTTTGGCAGCACATGCACAGACAACAGCACATAGCATTTTCTTTTTCTTTCTTTTTTTTTTTTTTAGATTTCACCTCCTCTTTTGTCCTTTTTGTCACAATCATTGTGAAACTCCAGACTTCCAGGATCGTAGAGGTGAACAGTTGACTGATAACGGCATCCACTCTGACTCGGCAAAAGGTTACGGCTGCACGGGGGGGGGGGGCATATCGGGGAGGGGCAGGGGAGGGTGGGGTTTCATTGAGTGTCTCTTGGTTTGGTGACGAATCCCTCGAAGGCTTGAGAGGCTACGCACACACACACACACACACACACACACACACACACACACACACACATACGTAGACAGTACCGTAACCTCAGAAACAAGTGTTCTTAGTCCGTATACAGCATTGCCTTGTTCAGAACACTTCGTACCTGTTGCAAAGGACAAACAGAACTATTGCACAGTTAACTGTCTTATAATCGGAGCACGAGACAGTTGTGAAAATAAACATGAATAATGACCCAGGTTTGCCACCTCCTCTAAGTATAAGGCCTTAGCAGTGCTTCTGGAGGGAGGGGGAGGCGCCTGTCCTGTCCTGTGCTCCCCCTCCCCTCGACTCCTCAGTAACAAAGTCTCTCCCTCATCAGTGCTGTATCTCTAGGAAAAAAAAAAAAACAATGATCATCAAGAGCTGCTCTATGGTTAATACAGTCTACATGGAAGAGCGACGGGATAGCTGGATAGTGAGTGGTTTAATGTTGCTAATGTTATCCTCGGTATATTATTTCCTCTAGGAGCTGAGAGGCGACTTCATGCTGTGTCATTAGGTGATGTAGTTATTATCGTCTGGGTGGGGGGGGTGGGGGAGGGGGGGTCCAACAGCCTTGATGCCATCCTTCTCTATTGAAGAGGAGAGAAACTGGGTGCAGAGGAAGGACAGATGAAGCGCTGAGTAGCAGTTTCTATGAACGGGGCTGGGATCCGTCTCCGTGGGAATGACAGTCGGGTGTGGTGGTGGTGGTGGTGGTGAGGCGTTCAGGGGTCTCCGTTCTGTAGGTGGGCTGGTTGTGACCCAGAGCAGCAAGATTGGGTGTGGTTCAGGTCCAGGGTGTGTGAGGGGGGGGGGGGGTTGGGGGGGGGGGTTCAAGGGGATCAGGACTACATGTTGAAACCGTACGCGGGCTGAGCAGGGTATCCCGGGGCGGTGTAGCCGTAGCCTGGGTACGCCGGCTGGGGAGCCACTGGAGCCGGACCGGCAGTCAGCATCAGCTGTTGACCTGCTCTCACACACATACACACACACACACACACAGATATTGTGTTAAACTTGTGTTTTACAAAAACCCAATTTGTCAATTCATTAAAATGATAATCAGTGAGATTGCTGTGGTGTTTCTGCACTGCACTTCCCAGAGATCACCTGTCAATCAAACAGTGTGTCCAGTACTGTGACCTTTATTTCCTTGGATTTTCTGTTGGTGAAGTTTGAGTTTCTGTAGGTGGCGCTCTTTCCTTTGTCTTTTCATGCTATCGCTGCTCATGCTAACTACTTAGTTCTTCTATGTATTCCAAACAAACAGCTGTTGCTGCTTCCACTAATGTAAAACACATCGCTTCCTGTGCACCAGAGGATTTTTCCTGGTGGTGTGCCAAAAAGGAAATGAACTTAATGACAATATATAGCCTGACAACTTCCTTGTAGAATCAATGGATGATTATGGCTTGAGATAACAAGATCACAAACAAGTGTGATCTCAGTTCATTACGGGGCAAGTAGGTAGGAACTAGGAAGGCTACGTTCAATCTTTGCAATCCCGTGAAATGTTTTTGAAGCAAGCGATAGGAAAACAATCCTCAAAAATTCATAAAAACACTAGGAAACAGCTACCCTACACCAGATTTGTAGAACAGCATGTAAAAGCTTTCATGAACTGTATATAGGTTGAACCACTATTGTTATTTTCATTACAGTGCTATACAGCCCCCTTAGACCAGTGTAAATTTGGTAAATGCTGGATTTCAACAGCAACAGACACTATTCACCCAGGTTTTGCCACAATTGGGCCAGTAGTTTCTGAGGTATTGTGTGTATATAATGAACAAACAGTTGGCCAGAGACAGATAAATGGTCCAACTCCCCCTGTTTTCTCTTCAATTTACCCACCAGAAGCGTCTGTCGCTCTGGGTGATCTGCTGTCAGTAAACCTACCAAACACTATCGGCTGAGGCTCCGTCACCTCCTCTTCAGTTTTCCTTTGGCTGTCGGACTCCTCCAGTTTGTCCACCTGAGGGCAATGAAGACAAGAGGAGAGATCAGAGGCGGATTACTCACACACTGTACAGAATGCAACAAACGGCTGCTCTAATACATTGTAGGTATCCTGCAGAAACCGTGTAACTCCAACAACTCCGCTTGTCAGGGCCTGCTGGAAAACTGGATGATTTTCCAATGTGTGTTTTGTTTTTTAAATGCATATTCCAAAGTTTAGCTTGGCCACATGGACATAAATCTTTTCCTACATGTGGAGGACAATGTCAACCATCAATAAAAATTGTAATATTTGAGATGCAAGATTTTTGCTGGACACCTACAATCTATAATTCACAGTGATGTGCCTTTTTCAGTTTTTTATGACAAATACAAGAAATTTCTTATTTGATGTACTACAGTAGACCATAAACTCCAAGTCTGTGGTTTGTATAACTACGGTAAAGTACTGTATTATCAAGACTTGAGTAAAAATTGATACATATTAATAGTACACACACACACAAGACTTGTCACACTACATATACATTACAAAGTCCACTTGTGAAGTACAATACTACACATAATTCACGGTGCATCTATACTGAGGCTACCTAAGAGAAGATGCCATGCAGGTTTGGTGAGAATTTCTACTACAGCTTCCAGTACAGGTGAGAGGCCGTGTTAAGTTAATTGTCTATGCACAATTAAAAGCAGGAAGGGGTTCTAGGTTAAAGAAATATTTCATTGTGTGTTCAGTGAAGGAGAAGCTGTACATGCCTATATGCTGATGCTACATTTTCAGCCATTCACAGTCGCAGTCCCATATCAGTAAACGACAGTCACAGCTTACACATGCTTCCCATTCATGGCTGTAAGCAGGCCCTCCTAACAAAGTTTCACTGAGGGTATTCTGCAGGGTTAAAAGCAAGCTACAAATGATTAACTCATGTGTTACAATCATCCTTGCCAGGCATATTTGTGGTGAGTTGGCTGTAGTGCTGATTTTGCTAGTTGCTAAGTGCAGAGAAATGCTCAGGCATTGTGCTTCATCTACATAGTCAGCTAAATACAAAAGGCTAAACAAAAGTTAGCAAGGTTTCTGATGTAAGTCAGGTTCGATTATGTGAACAATGGTTCAACTCAGTTCATTTCGATTTTTTAAATGTAGAATTTCTCAGTCATAATTTCAAGTAAAAGACCCCAAAAATAAAACAATTAACTATAAAGCAGTTTTCTGTACATGACTACAAAATACAGTGTGTGAATGGTAAGAATTCCTTAACTGTATATATGGAATAGTACAACGCAAGTATAAAAAAATGGATATGATTATAGTATATACTGCAAAACGTCACTGGGTATGCTGCCTGTTTGACTGCCCACTGTAAGATGGGGGCCGTGGCTTCGAGAGACGTCTTGCGTGACAGTGCTGCTGTCTCTTGCTAGGTGTTAAACTACAGGGAATTAAAAAGGAGTCAGTATTCTGTTTCCTCAAGGGCTGCAGTGACTGGCTGCTAAGTTTGATCTCCAGCAGTTTAACCAGTGATTTATGGACCAGAGCGGCTGGTCCCTGGGAAAAAAATTAATAACTATAACTGATAAATTGAAAGAAGCTCCACAGGGAGAGGAATGAGGGGAGCCCAGAGCCCTTGAAGTTAGTGGTTGTGCTGATGTATCGCATAACAATTTTAGACTATCACTTGTTAACCTGGAGTTAGCAACCTGGGGATGCATCTAACAAGTCTAGAGTGGCTCCCTCTCCGCATCCACTTTGTCTTTGGTCTTGGATTTTGGAGCAGCACAGATGAAAAAGACGAGATCAGAGAGAGATAAAAAAAAATGCCACATAACACTAGATGCAGCCCCAAGAGAGAAGAGTTAGAGGTGAGAGGAGAGAGGTAAGAGTTAGGCCTGGTTAGACTAATCCTGGTCCTGAGGAGCTGTATAGTGCACAGGCTTTGCTTCCAGCCATCAACACAGTGTTTGCATTACGGGGGTCTCAGCGGGTTCAAACCTCCTATTTTAGACCACACTACCTCCTGGATACAGTGAAAATCTAATAGTCAGAGGAGCCCATGTTTCAATTCAACAATCAATCATCAGCAAGAATCACATAATGCTGCGGAGCTGGAAGGGAAGCTAGGGCCTTCCAATAATCACTATAGCCTTCCTGCCTAGTGCACATGGCGAGCCATTTCATGTGCACCCAGGGTCTCATATCAGCAGTGCACATCTTCCTCAGTTGTTGCACATTTACACAAAAGTCATTCCTGTAGCTAGTTGTATTTCCATTGTTAACCAAAAAGCCTATGTATTCCTTCATACAGTGGTTCTTAACCCTTTTCCCGTCATGCCCCCCTTTGAGCATTTGAGTATTTCACCCCCTAAGTCGTAATACTAACTTATTATACTGTAGTTACAATAAATAGGTCAGAAAAACCAAATAGACAATGCAACTTAAGCTCAAACTGAGCCATTTATTTGTTTAGCCTGCTACTATGTGTGTTTACACTGACACTCAATAGACAGTGGTGCTTGGGCCAAATACAACAGATTTTTATTTTTTCATGAAGTTGGTTCTGCTCCATTTTCCCACCCGTCTTGTCGCTCCCCCTGCAGTTCTCTGGTGCCTCCCCTAGGGGGCACACACCACCAGTTGAGAAACACTGCCTTCATAGAAAGTATTAACTGCTTACTGTAATTTCAATTGGGCTATGCTTCATTTTCGCTGTTAATCAAGCATGTCTGTCTCATCTGACAGTGAGTCATGTCACAATTTGCAAATGGAAATTTCATTAACCAATACCCGCAAGGAAAAGAGGTTCCCCCAGGAGAGTAATTTCAATACTGCTTACACAAACGCACAAGTACATTTTTCTAGAATGTGTTGTGTTGCTGAGCCAGAACAAAAGCCTGCACACAGTATAGCTCTCCAGGACTAGGGCTAGTTAGGCCATACTCAGTCTACAGTCCATGCTAGGTTCCTACATCAGAAACCTAAGGGATAAGTTACAACAAAAACAGACAAAACACAAAAGAGAAATAAAGAGGGCCAGAGACCGTCACCTTCTCTGCAAACTCATCAACCTGGAAAAGAACCCACAGAGATGACCTCACATGATCTCACATGGCTGCAGGGTAACATTATAGGAAATCATGACGACCATGTTTTGGAGGGAGTTCAATGTCACTGACAAACAGGAAAAACTACTATCACTTAAAGGGGGAATGCCGCCCTTTTTCAGTGGTAAAATATGTGTCCTCTAAAGCCCATTTTTCAATACCTCCAGAGATAGCATCAAGGACTACTGTCCACCTTTCACCTGTAGGGACAGGTAATCTACAGGAAATTAATCATCTGAGAAAAATAAACCAATTTAGTTCAAAGGGAAATGCAGTCTGCAGAACTATTCTATTTTCTGAAAAATATGTCCACTAATTAATAAACTTAATTTCAAAAACATGTTTTAGCAGTAACTGAAAATAGCAATAGTAAACTGTCTGCACTGTTTTGTAGTGGAGCACTAACCTTGCTGAGATACTCTCTCATGACCTGGATGAAGTACGGCATGGCAAAGTCCATGATGTTGTGTCTCCAGGCCAGCTCCAGCACCACATCGGGGTGCAGCAGGTCATAGGAGGCGAACAGGCAGGCAGCGAAGCACTCCTTCCTGCCCTCCTCCAGGAACCACTGGAGCAGAGTCTCTGCCAGCTCAGCATCCTTCGACTCTGCAGCGTACAGCATAGCATCCTGGGAGAGCCACAAACACGCACATGACTGATTATGAGAAACATGGAGGACTACATGCAAGACTGGTTATAGATGTCATCTAAACAATCGTGTTTAAGAGGAGGGATGGGCTACTGGTGAGGAGCAGTGAAGTGAGCTGGCCCACATTACTATCTCAAGACAAAAAGTAAGTTAAAACAAACAGTGCCATCTATGGGAGCAAGGAGGTACTTGAGAATTGAAAAGCACTTGTTTTCTCAAATATTGTCTGTCAAGGTTGGATTTTCTACCTTGTAGAGTTTGTCCTTCTTGCAGAGCTCTACACTCTGTCTCCAGCGGTTGTTTCCCTTGTACAGGTAGGCAGCAATGCGTCTGAACTCAATCAGTTCATGTTTCTCTAATCTCTGTGCCAGGCCAATGGTGTCGAAGTTGTCGTACGCATCGATGGACGCTCTCAGGCCCTATGGACACACACACAGTAAAAAAAAAATTATACCTCAACCCAAAATGCTTCTTGGTGCAACTAGGCCCCTGTAGTTGGCCCTCAGTAGTGCCCCCTAGTGACGGCAGAAGCCAGGTCCAGGAGTTTCAACTGAGTGACAGAGTAACATTTATCATTTTAAACATGCCAGGTCCAACAAACAGTCTACAACATGATTAACATCAGTAAAAGAGTGACTGGCAGACCTGGTAGTCTTCCTCCTCTGTCAGCAGGTTGTTGAGAGCTTCATTGACTCCCTTGTTGTTGTGACTCTGGACAGACCGCAGGTAAGGCTTGACCAACTTCAGCTGGTCAACCTGGTCAAACAAACACACCATGTCATCTCAACACTATTTTGCACTGTATACCAACTGAACAGAAAAACAGCAGTTGAGATGACCTAATGATTACCTTGGAGAAAAAGGTGACGGCTCGGCTGTGGTCTAACCGCGGGGACAGAATGGTCAGCAGGTCATTCAGTAGCAGAGGCTTATACTCCAGATAGAAGGAAAGGGCTTTATAGTACAACTCCACATTGGCAACCTGAGGAGAGAAACACACGTAAACATCACCAGAAGTGAAGGTGTTTGAAAAGAAGATACTTCAGCCACACCTTGATCATTTAAATAGGAGCCTATAGGTTACCTTAGCAATAATGTCTTTGAACTGTCCCTCTTTCCATGCATCCGTCGGATGTGACATCATCGTGATGACAGCGTTGTCGTACTCCTCATATTTATCATAAAGGAAAACCAGCTCCGCCCATAAGTGAGACTGCTCCGCTGCACGTAGCACCTGATGGGCAAAACATAGGAAACAGAGAGCAACGTTCAAGGTTCCCGCAGCCATTTGGATATCAAATTCATTAACCTTTCAATGATTTTCAAAGTCTTGTTTGGTGAAATTCAAAGACTTAAAATGTATATGTTTTGGGGTAAGACATGACACTGGTCAAAATTACAGGGGTCTCATTTATTACTCATGATCCTGTCAAGTCAAGAAATCACAGTGCTGCTATATCAACGCAAATATCCAACACAGGCTCTTCCTCAGGATGTGAAGTGTTGATCCTGAGGTCCAGAGAGCTGAGGCATATTGATGAATTTGGGTGCTATATTTTAATTTAAAAAATCAAGTACTTTCAAGGCCATCCATTCATCTTCACAGACCTTTAAGAGTTTTATTTTTCTGAAGTCCAGAAACTTTCAATGATTGCTAAGGCCCGTGAAAACTCTGAATGTTGCATATCGTTGCTGTTGGGTGAAAACCAACCAAACAACAGCCTTATTTTTAGCTTGATCACAATGCATTTTTAAGATGATCCAATAGGTTTTGAAAGGGTTTCATATGCCCAAGAGGTGAGAGAATTTTTTCAACACCTAGAGGAACGTCTAATCCTTAATTTAAAGTGAAAACATGAAAATCAGGTTCACACAACAACAGCGATATGTCAGTACATTTTCAGTATGATCAAGAAAACACACAAAAAAATACTTGTTTAGAAACACACAGACACACACAAACACACAAACACACACACACACACACCTTTGGGATGTTGACTCTGGACCAGAAGAGCTCCAGGTGCTCCCTCATCTTCTGGGGTTTGAACTTGGAGTAGAGGATGGCCAGCTCGGTGAACATGCCCATGTGGGCCCTCTCCAGGCCCAGGGCGGCCTCCAGCAAAGCGATGAGCTCCTCAAAGTATCCTCGGTCCTGGTAGTAGCTGATCAGGTCCTCTAGCTCATCAGCATGGATCACTATGTGAAGGCCACAGATCTGTGCCAGACGAAACTCCTCGCCGTCCACACACGCAAAACACACCTGATGGCCAGAGGGGAAGAGAGGAGAATTATCCAAGTAGAAAGGAAAAGAGTTGATGCAAAAGAGGATAATGAATGATGTATAAAACCCAGCAGGTGCAAAGGCAACTAAAAAACAAAAAAACTCCCTGCCTTCTCATAAAAAAAATCCTCAGATCTACACACTTTCTCAGTGATGCTAAAATATGGTTAAAAACAAACCAATCATGAACACAATAAGTGTAATTATTTCATATTCATTTTAATGGATTAGACTCACTATCAGTAAGTCATGTTGTAAATTTCCTGTGGTTTTATACACACTGCCTTGTAATGTTATAATGTTTGTTGTAGTGTATGTATATATCATTCTATTTTGTAAGATTTGTATGTATATTGTACTTTTGTTCACCTGCCAGGCTGCGGATGAAAATTTGCCATCTAGCTATATCTCTGTACAATACATCAGACATCTTGGAAGATAATGTTTCAGTGCACATGCTCCCTGTTAAACTTATATATAAATGAATAAACAAGTAAGTACAGCAGCAGGTAGTATACCTCCTTCCATGTCCGTGTGCTGTTGGCTTTCCTGGCGCTGTCAACAGCTGCCTGGTACTCTCCCAGGTGGACCAGCGTGGATGCCAGGCGAGCAAAGTTGGACACATTGTTATACAAGAGCTTGGCCGCTTCGTACATACCCTCCTCATAACACCTGTCGCCCACCTGGAGGGAGAGAGAGAGAAAACAGATGTATATGCAGCTACTAGTGATTATTCAGCATCCTGACAAAGGCAAACAAAATGCACATTTTGCTAGAGCTCAACATAATCCTCTTAACGTAACACTGCAGCTGCGATGCTTTTTCTTACCTGCTGTATGTGAGCATTGTTGGGCCCACTGACAAACTCTTCCAGCTCAGCCAGACGGTTTGTCTTGGCTAAAGCAAAGATCAGCTCCGTCTCCACATAAGACTCCCTGGCTTTCTTTCGAGCCATCTGGAGGAACTTAACCAAGTCTTCCCAATTATCTGCAAAATAACAATAGTTCAACTCAGATCAATCGCACAAGAAATGAAATCCCTGCCTCTGATAGAATCAATATAACCATTTGGTGTGCAGTAGAGTTATACCGGAAAGCAAAGCCTTACTGTTCTTGCTGGCTGCATTGACCACCTCCATGTATGCTGAGGGGTCATCAGCTTTAATATAGGAGTCAATGGCCTCCTTGACCAGGTCTCTTTGGAGCTGAGCTCTGGCCAGCTGGCTCCACACCGCAGGCTCGTTGCAGCGCTCGGCAAACTCATAGGCCCGGTCTAAGTTCCCTATGTGCTCTATCAATACCTGGAGAATGGAGAGGAAGGGAGAGCTGCATTAGATCATCTGTCGTACTTACAGAGTGATAATACACCAGGAATAAAAGTCAATTTTATCGATTCTAATTTACAGTTTATATCCAATATCCACTAAAGCGTGAGTAACCTGAAGCATTTCACTAAAGGCTGTTTTATAGTTCTGCGTCGTAGTGTCGTCATTTGCGGCGCCGTAGGTGTCTACAGCGGTGTGAGCCTTTATAGTCCTGCATTGGTGATTCTGTGCATAGAAGACCGAAACACTAGATGGCAGCGTTGTGCTTTGTCAACACAGAAGTAATAACAACAGAGGTAGTAGTGTTCTCTGAAACTCATGTTCTGGGATATTTCTCGCCACAAATTCAGTGACATCTAGTAATCTTTATAATTTGGGGATGAGGTGTCGTACAAATTAACGTATTTGTGAACCTCCTCAACTAACCAGATACAGGTAGGAGAAAATATGAAGCGTGCAAATCACAGTTCTTGCGGTCTTGCGTTGCCCTATGCGCAATAGCATTGTTGGAGATGTGCAAGTAAGCTAAGACCTACGGCGTAGCTACGGCAACACTTCGACGCAGAAGTATAAATAAGCTTTTACTGGTAACACATCCACTTTACCTGTATGGCTGAGGTGTTGACATCAAACTTCTTGAAAATGGCAAAAGCCTCCTCAAAGAGCTCATTGCTGATAGCAATGTTAGCAATATCTGGAGCGTCATAGTTGTCTAGCCTGTTGATGTACTCCATCACGCGAGTGCGGTCCGCCTTGATGGCTGTCAAAATCAGCAGGTTCTGGAGGTTTCTGGGGGAATACAGAGTACAGAAAGGTGATTTGAAAAAAGAGAAAGGGCTGTAGCTCAGTTATTCCATTGCTGATACCGCTGAAAGAGTCAGATGCCTGTCAAGGCCAGCTATGACTTTGCGGTACCTGTGCTCGCTGAAGACAGAGTTATCGAGTACAATCTTCTCCAGCAATTCAATCAGCTCGTTGGGCAGGTCTGCTGTCATGAAGGCCTTGACTGTGACTGACACTTCCTCTGGGTCCTGGGTCTCAGACAGAGCTGTCTGCACCACCTGAGATGGAATAAAATAAGGAGTAAACAAGAGTAAACATTTGTAAATTAACACCCAGTCACTGCCTGCATCACTAAGGAGGGGAGCTGGAGAAAACCTGACCTGGTCGATGAGTTGTCTTCTGTAGGGGTTGTTCTCCTCCAACACGTTCGCCCATAGTTCTGGATCTTTCCGTCGTACCAGGTAGCGAGCTTCGCTCTTGAACAAGGAGTTCTCATTGCACACCTGCATCAGAAATGAAACGTAGTGATGAACACACCCGAGACTCAGAATCAGTGATAATGACATATCAGCAACAGTATAAAAAACCTTTTGTCTGGGATTATGCAAATCATCATCTGAATGTTATGCAACGTAAATTAAACTACACACTTTGATGAGGTCCAGGTCACACTGGCCTCTCTCATAAGCCACACAGGCCAGGTGGGGGTCTCTCTTCTCACAGTAGCGTCCGACCACAGCGCTGTCGTAGAACGGGTTCTCCTTCAGGAAGCGCTCAGGTGTGTTGTTGCTGTCAATGTAGATCTTGGCCAGTGCGTTGTGGGTGGCAGGCTCCTCGCAACCCTCATGGATACGGGACTCCAGCCACGGCAATAAAAGCTTTAATCTGAGAAGAAATGGTGAAAACAGCTTGTTTTGGTATAACAGCCTCACTACATAACATACACCATTTGGAAGATGCTTTTATCTAATGCGCTTTACATTACCATGAAGGCATAAATGTTTAGCATAGGTGGCCCCAGAAATGAACCCCCTAACCCTGCTGGTGTTAGTGACATGTTGCATCCATTGAAGTACACAGGATAAGGTGTGCAGGCTGACCAGAAATAGTGAAGCCCATTCATGAGTTAGTCATAAAGTACCTGTTCCTCTTCTCCACCTCTTCCACCAGCTCATCAGTGGAAAACTGCCCTCTCACCACCATGATCAGGTTCTTAATGACGTCCTCAGCACAGTCCACATCCAACAGACCACCTATCACCACTGGTAAACGACTGGGGTTCACCTGGAAACAAGCGTGACAAATTTCAAATAAATTGGAAAAAATGGCAAGAAGCAGCTCAAATGAGGAGAGACAGCCTGGCAGTAGATATGGCACAATACCCAGAGAAGTAATGTTATCAGAGAAGTATCAGAAGTAGTCTTGATCTTACTTTCTGTACATAGATTTCGATGTACTTCTGTAGACTGTTGCGGTAGAGGTAGAGCACCAGGTCATGGACGAAGTCAAAGCGATCACACACAATGATCAGAGGGAGCTGGTCAGTAAGCTTGGCCTCCTAATTGGAGAAGAAACACATGAGGTTTTAGTGTTGACTGGATGATGATTACGTTGTAGACTCATTCATTACACCCTTATGTAATGTAGTGTTTTGTGATTAAACTATATGAAAGAGGCAACACATCACAAAGTTGCTATTGATTGATAAAATCAATCATAAATTCAATGGCATTGGGGGAACTTTTCACCTTGAGGAAGTTTTTAACCCTCTCTGGGTCGTAGCAGTTGCTCTCTCTGCAGATTCGCTCCACCTCTTTGATCTGGCCGGTCTTACAGGCAGCCTGGATGTACTTAAAATGAACGTCAGGCTCCTGGCTGAAATTCACAATCGACCCGAGGAAGTAAAACAAGCCTTGAATGGAGATGGCAGGGGGGGAGAAACAGCGTGAAAGTCAGCTCTGTCAATTCATTATTACATACAGCCTGCACAAAATAGGAAATCACTCATTTAATACACTCTCTCGTTTGAGTCCGAATGAACACGACCCATGGCCCATTTCAAAGCGTAAAAGTCAACCCAAGACCCAAACCCTAAAACCAAAGACCAACTGCAAGCACACCCTTTCCCCTCATGTGTGACCTACCCTCGTAACTCTTGAAGGACTCAAAGAGCTCCACCAGCGTCTGAGTCCCCAGCTGCTCATGATACTTAGATGCTACCTGGACACACAGCTGCAGGTTCTGCCTGATGTTAGCCGACAGCATGGCCCTCAGGCACTCGACCGAGTCCTCGACTGACAAAGACCCAAAGAAGTTCACCAGCCACTAAAGAGAGAATCGGTGAAAAATAGTGAGGCCAAAGGAGTGAGACGGGGAGAAAGGGAGAGAGCAAGGGGGGGAGGGGAAGGTCAATAGGCACTTTCACACATCATTAACAAAGAATAAAAAGATGGCTGCTGCCAGGAGAATGACATCCACAAGCGTGAACGCACATCGACACGCATACCTCGGGGTTGAGCAGATGTGTGTGCACCACAGCTCGCTTGATATCATACAGGTCGGTGTAGTGTTCGAGAGCTCTCTGCAGCAGACCTGCCTTCTCACACAGCTGAGCTACGTGGGCACGGTCATAGTGGGTGAACATCTGGTTCCCCAGGATCGCATCTGCTACCTAACAAAGTGTACACACAAACACACACACACACACACACACACACACACACACACAACATGTTTAATAAGAGCAGAGCTGTAGCTGCTCTAATAGTCACGGCAGTCACATTAGTTTGAATGTCCATTGTACCTGGGGGGCATGTATGAGGTTCATCTCAAGCAGGCGTGTCTGTAAATGTCCCTCGGCTGGGCGGTTGTTCTTTAGAGCATCCAATAGGAAGGAGGTACACTGCTGGATCAGATTGCCCTCCATGAACACATCCACAATCTACCAATCAGGAGAGAGAAAGAGAGCAAGGGAGGGGGATGAAGAGAGAGCACACAGCGAGGAGAAATGATAGATTTTTTAATTCCTATTTTCTGTGAACCATACTGAGTCAGCATATACGGTCCTATAAAGCGCTCTATTCACACGCTATTAAGGATCACAGGCCTGTCGGCCAGATGTTCCTGCTTTCTTAGTTTAACGACACGTGGGAAGGCCACAGCTGAAACAGGGCCGGCTGCTTAGCTTAGAGAAGCATCAAGTCAAGTTTCCTGGTTGAGATCAAGACTGAGCAGAAGGGATGATGTGGCCTTAAAAGGAGGAGAGGGTCACCGACTCGGTGAATTCCTGGCATTGCTGGCACATCTGGAATAACACAGAAGCAGGCTCCCACACTGGGCACATTGTGTGTGTTTGCGTGTGTGTGTGTTTGAAATAGAAGGCATGTGTAGTAACTGCGTGTATCAGAACTAGAAAGTGGCTAAGATGGTCATGTTGGTGTGTGTGTTACCTGGTTGATGTTAGCCAGCGGCTCCTCATCCTGGACCAGCATCTGGGCAAACTGCAGTCCTTGGTCTGGACTGACGCGCATCACATTCCTCAGCAAAAACACCCAGTCTGGGGTGTAGCCCACCTACAAAAAGAAGGTAGATCAAAATGCACTTTTTGATTCAATAATTAATGATTCAAACAAAGTAATTTATGGACACCTATTATGTTCTGTACAACTTTAAAGCTCTGGATGAAGCTAAAAAAAAACTATGAAAAACAAACAAAAAAAAAAACATTCTCCCACAATGTCGCTGTTTTTCCATGCTGGGTCACATATGCAGTGAATAAATTTGAGTCAGTTTTTCCACGCATAGTTACTAAGCAAATAAGGGAAAGGGAAAGGCTTCAGAGCTCTCGTTACCTTTTTGGCATACAGCACTATCTTCTGGAACTGGCCGGTCTCAGCAAAGCACTGGATGACCTTGTTGGGGACGTTGGCTCTGAGATACACACTAAGGGCTAGGGTGGGGTCAGAAGCCTTCACCAGGTCTCCCAGCTCCTCTGAGCACTCCAGCTACAACAGAGATACAATCAGTTAGCGCACATAAATGTGTTAGCAATCATCAGTCATCAATGTGTAGGAATCAATCATATACAATCAATCATATACAATCACAGAAGACAGAGTCATCAATGTGCAGGTGATTCTACACTGTAAACATGCACAGTTCAAGGGTTAGGCCTTTTATTATTCTTGGGCGATGCCAAATATATGTAAACAACCCATGTTGCTTCCATCTTCTAGTGCAGTGGTTCTCAAACTGGGGATCGGGACCACCCAGGGGGTCGTGAGATAGTTTTGGGGGATCGTAAAATGGATTATGGGATGGGAAAAAACATATCTATCCTATACAAATGTATTATTATGTGTAATTTTTTAGATTTTTATTTAGATTTGCTTTTTGCTTATGAAATACTAAATAGTTTTCAGCCTCTAGGCCTTCTCTGCTGATCAAATGAAACAGCCTGAAAAGGGAAAATCATTTTTTGGGTGAACTGTTCACCACTCTGCATATGCAGGCTGTGACAGGGGTCGTGAGTAGGCATTGTTTAATTTTAAGGGGTCACGAGCCAAAAGGTTTGAGAACCACTGTTCTAGCGTACCAGTATCTAAATCACTAAGAAATTAGGTTCTGCTATATATCTTATTGATCAGCCCAAGCTTACGATGGGTGCCTTGTTGTTCCAGTACTCCAGTCCTACCTTGTCCTCCTTCAGCCACTTCTCCAGCAGCTGCTTGCGGCCCTGCTGGAGGACGGGCCTGCACAGCTCCAGAGACTCAAACTTGTTGAGTTGGCCCTGGTCCAGCAGAATACCAAAGTACTGCAACAGGGGAGAGGCCTGGCCCGGCTGGGCCGGCACACTCTGGAACTTACGGATGGTCTCCGCCGTCCGCAGGATACCCTGGAGGGAGGATGAGGAGAGGGGACAGTGGAGGAATTATGGGTAAAGGAAAAAACAAGGGAGCGGAAAAGGAGGGGAATTTCGTTGAATCTTTTGAACTAGTATGTGTTGGTTATTGTGTTATACATACTCATATATTAAAGAACAATTCTGCCCACAGTCAATATTAAGCCCATTTTCCAGTGTGCCTTCTCTTCTTTCTAAAAGTTCCTGTGGATTTTCACAAGCTGTCAGAGAAACAGTTATCATGCAACTTATTTCCCTACTTCTAGATTTGCTTTCATTCAACTCCAAACGACATCAAAACCAAATTTCTGAGTAAACTAAACGTAGTAATGTAATACAGAGTCTACAAATTTTAACTAAGCATAAAAAAAAACTTTATTTTGTGAATGAAAAAGTAGTTCCTATCCAATTCCTATTCAACAGATTTGAACATTTTTGAATTAATATGTGCATTCAAAAAGCCTTCATTGGACAAACGTTAGCTGAAAATGTAAACACTGGAACAAGGAAGTAGGCAAAGAAAAATGTAGACATACAAATCAGTTGGACCTAATGATAATTAAAAGTTTGTTTCTTATCCACTATATGAAAAGCTAGCTACAGGTTACCACACAAGAAAACACAGGAATTTCATAAGAGAGAGAGAGGGCACTCTGGAAAATGATCTTAACGCTCACCATGGCTGGAATTATCCTTATAATGATATCGCCGTACCTTAGGTGCCGAGGCAGCAACCTTAGCAGCCTCTGAATAACTTCCCTGGGCAAACAGAGTGTTGAACTTCCTGGCGAAAAGCTCCTCAGCCCCAGCTAGGTTCGACCTCACAGCCATCCTCAAGCCCAGGTCGGGGTTTTGCAGGACGTTGGTGGCATAGTTCACAATATTCTCCTCTTCCACACACACTGATAACACCTAGAAGGAGAAAGAGAGGATAGATACAGATATACTGTACATACAAGGCACTTAGAGGAGTAATGTAAAGCTGCCATGAAAGGAGGCAAGTCCAATTAAGATATATTTAAATTATTCAACTCACTAATATAATAGCAGTGGAAGTTGCAAGAAGGGGAAGGACATTTTAACAAGACAGCATCAACAGCTGCATTTTGGAGAGACTGTCTAGCAGCACTAGGCCCTTCATAGTACTTTAAAGGTACATTAAGTGAGATGTTTACTGTCCTCTTACACATAATGACCATAATATATCTGCAGGGTTTTTAAAAGGGTTGTTGATCAACACCAATGACTAAACGATTACTTTGCTAGGCTTTCAAAAACTAATTTTCCAGCCCATAGTTTTGGAAACACACACACACACACACACCGCATTTCAACTGCTCAGAAATGGAGGACAGGGCTACGAACAAGTGACCGGTGTTGCAACCCATTCCTTCTCAAGCGAAAAAAGCTAACTACAAAGCAGTATTATTGTGCTTCGTGATATATTACCTCTTCTCTTGACATTTCTGTTGGATATCTGCTGTAATTAGCTGCCCTACTCGTACTATTGTGAAAATGTAACTTTTGCATTTCTGTCCATTACAGGCTACCGTAAGCTGCACCAAAGACCTGTTGTTCATGTCGTTGCAATTCCAGTAGAGGTTGATAAAAGTCAGAAATTACTTAATGCCCCTTTAAGGCCAGTTTCTCACCTGTCCCTTCTTGTTGACCCCAATAATTCCAGAGGTGGGTTCATGAGGGGAAGTTACAAAGATGGTTTCTGCACTGATCCGGTTCATGTAGATACACACTCCAGACTCCAGGTCATACAGATGGATATAACCGTACTTTGTGATCAAGTATATTACACCGTGCTTAGTCCCAATCTGAGGAGAAAGATTAGAGACAGAATTAAACACACGTCAGTCATACTTACTCTACCCAGAATGAATGAGTATTAGGTTTCCTTCCTTACCTGCATGGCTACAGGGAAGTCTGTCTGGGCCTCTGGAGGGAAGAACACATCCACTGCTTTCTTAGCAAATGGCTGGTTTCCTGTAGCTGGCTGACCAACCTCAATGATATGCAACTGGAACGCGAAAAGTCATCATACATGTGAAGAAATAACCGAGGTGGGCAGGCAACCAAAACAAGGCAAACATGAATGTGAAAGAAAGCAGAGGTGAGTCCATGAGTCCAAAAATATATGATTTGTATGAGGTTCTTTGGCTGAAAACATTGGAGAGCTCATTTTGGTGGTGTAGGGCCTTTCTTGGTAAATTTCTGGAGCTATATAAAAACATTTTAGAAAAGAGGTTCTACATAGCACCACAAAACACCCTAAAGTTACTAAGAATGAAACACCAAGACTGGTCCCCCCTATGATCTTAGCCAAAGAACTGCTTTCCCTTTGTTTTAGAGAGTAGAATTAATACACTAAGGTAGATAGCACATGAAATCCCTGCATATTATCTAGAGCCCCTCACCTTTCCCCCAGCCTGAGAGCGCACAGCAAAGCAGAAGAGGGTGGAGGGTTTGGCATTTCCCTCCACCTTAAACTCCCCGAAGGCTGCCGCATGGCCCTCGATGGGCTGGGATACCTTCCTGTCCACAGAATACAGCTGCATCGCCCCAACCACACGATTTTGCTGCAGGACAGACAGAAGAAACAGAGAAATTAAAGGTGAGACAGTGTAGATGAGGGACCAGAGAGTAGATAATCCATGCTACTTCATCTCAGAGGGATTTTTCTGTCCACACATGTACTGTAGGAGGAATGAGTGCATGTGTGTTTTCATACCTGTGCAGAAATCCCTATCAGCAGTAACCACTTCTGTTGTTCGTCAGTTCTGTAGTTGATGATCTGACATCCCGCCAGACTGGCGTGCCGATCGAATACTTTGGCAGGCTGGGAATCTCCCTCCATGCTCCAGTGATAGACGGCTGTATCGGTCACCAGGGCGACGGTGTTAACCGATATCCACTTCCAGAACATGACCTCCTCTGTCATGGTGTGAGCCTTCATCTTACTCTTCATCTCAATGTTGAAGATCTGCAGTGTCTTGGCAGCTGAGGGGGCAGGGAGGTAAAAAGATAAAGTATGATCAAGTGAGACAGACAGCTAGCAACTAGTAACTTCTCAAGTTTCAAATCTAAGCAACAAGGCATGTGGCTAACAGTCCCTCCCAATAAACCATGTAACCACAGTCTAGATTCAAAGTGTTTCATGACAGGGAGTAACAATGTTTACATATTTATCTGTCTGGCCCTTCCCAAGTGCAACTGACCACTGGAAAGGTAGAAGGCTGTTTTAAGAAGATTATAATGACTAGTTAAAATTGTGGATACTACTGGTAACTATGGCATGAAACCATGGCAATGTTCCTGTGGTATGTGTATTATTTTGTTAGGCCTACGACCAGTAAGGAACTTGATTTGAACATAAAACTAGATTAAAGAGGAAAGAACAGGTGAGGTAATGGTGATTCAGGTGCATTGTGGAGCTGTTCTGCGGACCACCATCCACACACACACACACACACACACACACACACAGATATAATGATACACGTATGGCATACCTTATATGCTGCAAGGAGAGATCTAGACATGGATATGGCTGCCTGGCACACGCTCACACAGGAGTGGAAATACAGACACACACAGTACCCCAACCTTTTTCAGTGTGTGATATCTGATGATGCATACCACACATACACTCTACCAGCATACAGCAAGTCATGCTAACACATGTATAGTTCTCATAAAAGTATATGTGCCAGCAGGTTATATTGTGGTGGAGTTGGGGTGTGAAATTGAGACCAGCTACTGGGAATGTGTCTGCAGTGGAAAACATATCCAAACAATTGTCTGTCTTTTGATTGGCTACTGGTCAGAATAGTATTTGAGAGGGGTATGGGGGAAGCTTTTATGAGAGAGACATGGCTACTGTATCATCACAACAGAGTGCCAGACAGGCAGACAGGCAGAAAGCAACTCACCGTCTGAGAAAGGACAGAAAGCAAGGGAGAAAAAGCAAAGTGTCAATCAGAACGTGAGAAGACAAGGAGAGAGAAACCATAGGGAAAGAAAGAGCAAGGACATATTATCCTCAAAACGTGGGAGAGAGAGAGAGAGAGAGAGAGAGAGAGAGAAAAGCGTTATAGCCAAATCATCCTGATCAGCGCTTGTGTTTGTGCTCTAAGGGCCAGATTCAGTGGCAGAAAATCGATTTGCACGACCAATTTAGTACATTCCAGCAATAGAACTGAGTGCACTCTACATATTTATAGCGTTGACAGAGCATTAGTCATCTCATGACCATGGCATTCCTGCAGCAACACTAGATAACTAGATTTGTTAAAACTAGAGACAAATAAACAACAGTGTGAATGCCATGCACTCTGAAGCAGACATCATTCTATTAGGTTGTTGTCCGAGAAGTTAAACAACAATAATGCCCACAGCTCTTGCCGTAAAACTAATAATCACAGCGGCGAACTGTTTTTCCTCACAACAGCACGGTATTGACTGTGAGGTTGTGACGTCTCACCATACACACTCTACCTTTAAGGGCGATGACCTTGCTGGCGGGGTTCATGATGGCACTGTCGGCAGAGATCGGCCTTCTGATCGGGTTGGTGGGGTCAGACATGTCTACTATCACCACCTGGTTCTGCTCGCCCACCTTCTCTCTGATGCAGATGAACTTGTCCGACTCCATGGTCAGGTAGCTGAACCCAATGTTGGCTGGGTTCACCCCCAGGTTCTGCAACTGGAAACATCAAAGAACACAAGCGTCAACAATGACAACCTTTAACATAATCATCGGAAAGGACTACTGCACAATAGTGGGCCTATAGCCGCCTACACTTGGGCTAAAAATAAAATTCAGTTAGTAGTGGAATATCCCAACTTGAAGGAGTTGAGACCTTTGAAGGAGTCATACAAAAACTAAAATTGCAGTGGGAAAATAAACATGGCAGTAGCTGACATTTGCCTCGAAGGGGGAAACCGTAAGAAGCCGACCCAAACTGTGTTTCTATTAAAATAGCAGCAGTTCTGTTCCAATTTTCCAGGGATATTCTTGAAGGTTGTTTTCCAGACGGGAGGTTTGGTGGAACATACAGCCAGGGAACAAGCGTGGGCACACAGCAGACAACAGGATATTAACTCAAGAGAGCTTTATTTTACACTCTTATTATAGCTGGTAATACTCTCCTGCATTGACTGAAGCTTTTTAAGAGCCATGTTTGATGACAGAAAATGTTTTTATTGTAATGCAATAACCATCATCACAACTTCAATAATACTGGAATAGTATAGCATTACTTTATTTCAGCAAAGCCTGTGATCAAATCCTGACCTGACACTCTCTCAGCTATGTAGGCAGCCAGCTGTAAGAAAAGGTCTAAGGTTTACTAAATCATCTAGCAAAAACAGGTCTGAGACAAACACCAAAGATTCCCCAGTAGTGATCTGCTCAAACCAAGAATGAATTTGAATCTGAATCTTTAGTAAAGCACCATCAGCAAATCCTATTCATTATTCAGCATATTTACTTTCCTAATGAGAAGAAGCCCCAAGACCTGACGATGCACTAAGTAAGACTGAGTTGATGTTAACTTCCCCTATGTCACATCTTGGTAGAACTAACAAATGTCCATCTTGGTTAATGGGCAGTGAACAGAGGAACAGCTCTGTACATCGTCAACCTAATTGTGAACTGAGAGGGCAGATCAAAACACGCAGCCTCACTCTGACGACTGAGCTGGGAATAGCTGACTGTATTATGCAGTCTGAGGCAAGCGGAAAGGAATCCTTACGCTAATCACAAGGACTGTACTATCTGCCCATTGGCTTGTAGCGCAGGAGAGCCGATTCTGACTGCTGAGCCCTTTAAATCATTTTAGTCATCTACAAAACAGGAAGGATGTAGTCTGGTCAAAGTGGGCAGTGGGTTACAAAGATCATATAGAGAAGTTGTGGTCTAGCGAGTGAAATGTCCATAATGAATCATATCCATAATGACATTGCATCCCACCCATGTTCACTGGAAAAGGGTCAGATTTTGAGTTCTCCATACAGACATTGTCAAGTCTATGTGAAGTTATGGGGGGAAGTATGAGAGCGAGACTTGAAAAAGGGCACAGAGAAGACCTGAGGCAGGATTACAGCCATATGCTGCATCTCTTCAGACTGCCAGAACTATCTCCGGGAGGAGAGGGGAGTAAAACGACAATAAAGATAGCAGAGGGAAAGATAAGGATGGGAGTCAAGACACCGTCTGGCATCGTACTAAAAGCGGGGGTGTCAGAAGACAGCCAGCAAAGGGAGTGTGTGGAAAGCAAGAGTGATAGATATACCTGAAGAATGAAGGAGGAGGAAGGAGAGCCAGGGAAAACCCATGTCTGTACAGTACAGTTCCAGTAACACAGGCCTTGGGCAGTCTACGGGTTGGGGTGGGGCGACTGACTCACCGGAAGAATACCCCCCCACCCCCTTCTTAGTAGAACATTCCAGACTAAATCACACTTCTACCACAACCTACTGTCTCCAGCAACCCGCTAACTAACAGATCCTCACACACACACAGACACACACACACACAGTCTCCATGCTATAACTTCTCTCCCCTAAGCAGTAACCCGTAGTACAGCTAAGATTAAGCTTACACCAGCAATATATAAACATTACTAACAATAAGACAGAAAATCACTGGTGATACAACTTGAGGGCAGTTGGTGAGTCATGGATTGGGTGGATGCGTTGCTGAGGCACTGACACGTTGTACTATTTTACAGCAGAGGGGTTTGGGTCCCTGAGGAGAAATGTGGGTTACACAAACACAATTAAAACTGAGGAATGTAGCAAACAGACCTGAAGTGTTACTAGTTATATTCTGTGGGGCTGAACATGCAAAACCACAGCTTGCACTGGAGGTATTATATATTGTTACATTAGAATAGGTAATCACCATTACCATAGCCATAATCTAACACTAAAGAGTAGGTGTGCGAGTCATGAGTAGTATTTTTGACATGCATGCAACACAAAATTACGTCCCCTCTATGTGAATGACTTTTGTAGCCATGCAGTCTAGATTCATGATTGAGTTTTGATGACTGAAGACAGGCGCTCATCAAAGTCCTCACCAGGCGCTGTCACAATCACAGATGTGTTCTGTTCAACTGAAAGTGATGAAATCACTTCCCCGTCCTGCTTCCTATCCTGATGTGATTTGCTAGGCTTAAATGGGCCTGCTTACCTCATCCGTCTATTGCATCCGTTAGTTTGACGTGATGCCATCATTTCATCAATACAGAGGCAGGACACCGCCGAACACTGCAAGTAACCGCAATGTAGCAGGTTGGACTCCGCTAACCTAACTTGACAGGACAATGTTCATGAGCTTTGAAGCTGCAGGACATTTTTGCACTTAGACAAGCCACTGAATAGGCCGTTGCACAGCCAGCACAGTAGCAAAGCCACGCAAGCTGCAAATGAGTCTCACATCATCACTTTCATAATTCAACTAACCATTATCTGTCCTCGTCTGCCTTCATCTTGGCACCGACATGATCCAGGGAACCTAACCACAGTTTGGAGACCACAGCGATGTAGCCTACATTCTGTTCCACACATCCAAGTACCAACTAGGGCATTGAGCGCTAATCCATTTAGTCAAATAATTACACACTCTGACCTGCTCACACACAGCCTCACACACAGCCTCACACACAGCCTCGACTTGGGATCATAAACCAGACCAAGATAAGTAAGCAAAGAAAACAAAGAATAACAATGGAGAGTAACTTTACACACAGCTTAGCGTTAATTACAGTGTAAGGTGGGTAGGCCATGTATAGCTACTGGTGCGTGAGTGAGAAAATGACTAGTATCGTTTCTCCCACAGCTAGAACAATAGCTGTGAGATCCACAGTTCATCCTCCATGTCCGCATTAAACATTGCAGTAGTGTTAAGAATTGCTTTTGAATGGAACAGCCGAGGCTTTTGGAACAAATCGAGGTTATCTCATACAAGGGCTAGTTTACCAAACTGAGCTACAGTCCACCCTTTAGCACAGAACGCTACCTAAACCAGGACCTGGGTCTGTGTTGCCGGTTCCAGCTGGTAACAGTCCTGAACCTCGGCCCAGACTGCAGGGAGAGAGCTGTAAATACCAGGCCAAGAAAAAAGCTAAACAACTTGAGGCCCAAAGTCCTGGGTTTGCAAATTCCAAGCATTTTTCACTCTGCTGGAGCCACCTAGATTCACAGGGGGATACGACTGGGGCAACCGTGATTTCACGGTAGTGGTGGAACGAAGAGCAGTCTGTTGCTCATCAATGTCCAAAGGCAAGTTTTTTTAAGCAGACGTATAAGTGAAATTTATGCGCAGTCGAAAGCAATTTGAGCCAATAACCCAGAAGTTGCAGGCACTGCACTGCCCTCCATCAGGTGCAGTAGTGTACCAGCCTGTCAGGAAGAGATGAGACTGGTAGCAAGCTCTCTTGGCTGGCACAGTTTAGTGGATAAAGGATCTTTGGCTGAGGAAGTGGGGCTACTGGCCAGAGGAAGGGAGCAGGGAGGGGGTGGGGGCTCAACGCTTTTTTCTAGTGAAAGGCCATTTCACTGCCTGCTGTTACCATAACAACAGGCTACAGAGGAGGGTGGTGGGGTGGGGGGTGCAAAACGCGTCACAAAGTTTCTCTTTGGCTGCAAGACACCCAAGCCATGGGCTGCTATGGGACAGCGATTATTAAACAAAGTCCACTGCTCTCCCAACCAGAGCAAAGAAGAAATGCCACCACAGCCACCCAAATGACTGGCTGGTTGTTTTCCTTATTCAGCACACACATTGTGAAAGGGTGACTATTCTCTATTCTGTTTTCACCCAGGCTATATCTGTGGAGATTGCCAATCTACGGCTCTAGGCCCTTTGCTACTATATAATGTTGATGTTGGGGATTTTCAAGCTGCTCAGATGCTTTGAAACACTGAAATATCAAACCAGACAGTGCAGAGAACCCGGGTATTTGTAGGGGCACATGGGCCAATGTTGTTATGAAGGTTACAAGTGACAATATGTTGCTGCAGAACATGACAGTAACACGGTAGCCACAAAGCTACATGCAAGTGTCATTCAGGTTTCAGTTACAATGTTACCGCGAACAGCTGAGCTCAGTTGTCTGCAACAAAGTGTCAAAACACTGCAGTTTCACCGGCGCCAATGCAAGATTGGAAATGACAGCGGCGTTTTTCCACTTGAAGAAATTGCGGCGTATTCACATTGGTCCGCATTAGAGCTGTGTACGATCTGACTGTTCAATTTTTACAAGTCATCATCTGCCCGGCAGGAGAAAACTAGGCCTGTAGCTATATTGAGCACCACCCTGCAGCCCTATTTCAGATTCCTTTTAAATGCGACATGTGCTGTGTCTGTGTGGACCGACAAGGACGAGGAGCTGCGCAAAAGACATAATCCTGAATTAATTTTAGGGCTTTTTGCGTCTCCTTACCTGCAGATGTTCCTGAAATCGTATCGGCAGAATCTGAGCCATTTCTTGAGGATTTCTCTGTCTGAAGAATCCGTAAGGAAGGAAAGGGGAAGGGGACAGCAGGAGGAATGGATGTGGTCTTGTACTGTATGTGCCCTAAACGTCCCCAAAAGTCAAATATGATGGGCAGTAGGTAGTCTGGGCGGCTTGCGTTGGTATCACACGAATCCAGTGACTGCTCCCATTCAGTAGCCCCCTACAACAATCCTGAACCAAAAACTCCGCACCTCCGCTAAGAAAACTAGTCCACTTTAACTACTATTCAGCCCCGTGTGTAAACCACTTCTTCGTCAGACCTCGTAACGATGCAGGACTACCCTATAATATACACACTGAGTTATTATAAGTGGTGAATTCGCAGAAGCAGCCTGCGCAGTGGATTTTCTCATGAATATCAATGCAGTGAGGAAAAAAATCGGATGTGCTCTTTGTACCCCTCCGCCGCAGCCCCTTCCCCCTTCCTTTCCACCAACTTCGAAATCAGGGCTCGTGACAAGCGCCCCACCTTTTCATGATTTCTGCTAAATCAACACCCCCCCTCCACTTCCAATAAAGTGTGTTGTGTATAGATGACGCATAGGACTGGGGATTGCTGACGTTTGAAAGTAGAATTAAAGGGATCTGAAGCTACTTCCATATCACTAATTGTAGCCCATGTATCTCATCTATGGGCCTGTACCCTTCTCTCTTCTCATCATCATCATCATCAGTAGCAGCAGCATCATCATCATCATCATCATCATCATCATCATCATCATAATCATCATCTGTCAGCAGGTTATGCACAAATTTAAAAAATCGAATCTAGGACAGAATTCAACCTAAATTAGAATTTAAAATGTTATTCATATCTTGGTCGTGTTTGGGATTGTTAAGCGCTAAAACCAAACTATTAACCAACAGTCTATTCTGTTATCAAGCCACATTTTCTGGACATGTGGGAGACTGACTTCTGGACACACAGAATAGCCCACTTATGTATACTGTGAAAGAAACAAAAAACAGTGAAAATACATTGTTTGGTCTATTTAATGTTCACAATCACTTAGAGCTGTAAAACAAAGCCAGGTTGATAGATACTTCCTTTTGAGATCAGCAAGGCCAATACACCACTGATGTGACTCATGTTACACACAGGATGCAGACAGCACACACAGAGTTTCAAATCTAAGATGCTCAATTTCCCAAGAATCAAGCGTACCGTACACAATGCAATTTTAACTTCTCCTATTAACAGTGATGCACTAAAACCACTAGATTAAATTACATTTAATAGCAAAGAAAAAAAACAGGTACTATATGGAATAGGTGGCACATTTATGAACACCCAGGAAAAGAGCTAGTTGATGTTATCATTTAACAAAAAGTTGTAACATATTAATAGTGAAAACACATAAATGCATATAGTACAAACACTTGTGAAAACAGTTGTATTTACAGTAGATTATAATGTGTTTACACTGCTAACAAATTGTATGAGGGATTGTTATTTAATTACTGATAGAGCAGTGGCCTAGTTGACATGAAATTACATTTTCTCCAAGTTAAAATGGAATTGAGCCTTATTGAAAATTAAAAAAAGATATAATTGTTATTTCTTATAGTGATTCTATGAGATTTGTGTAGCAAAACACTTGTAGAAATAGTTTAGGGATCTGTTGGGTTCAGAACTAGAGAATGTATCAACCAGCAATAATGTGCAGAGCTCCAAGGTGCCTCACCCGGACCAAATTACTCTGGTTCCAGGAAGTTATTTAGTGCTCATTGATAGCATATGCAAATATTTCCCCATGGCCACAGTTCCATTCGGTTCTACATTGTCAGTCGGTCCTGAAATCTATCATGTTATGTGGCCAAACAACTTAAAATGAATGCTAAAAAAACTTAGTAGGTACCTTAGAACATGCCAATGCCTAATGAGCTAAGCTGATACTCCATGATGCTTGTGTAATTTTATGACTTTTTGGCTGATTGCAGCTACTATCCAGCATCATGACTAGTTTTCAAGATTGGATGAAATCCATGCTACACAGCACATTTTCTAGTGTTCATAAGTGTTGATTTTTCAGTGGCAATTATTTGAAGTGTTGATTGGAGAGCTGTTTGTCCTCTCATGGTGCTGATATGGTTCCGGGGCAGCTGTTCAAAACTAAACGTGTTAAATTAACTCTGAAGGGTGTGGATAGTGTTGATCTTTTAGTTAAAGAACGCTGATGCTTTTGTAGTGTAGTATGCTGCTAGGGCCAAAATCAGGTGGTTTGACACTGGGAGTGAGGTCACCCAGACAGGAAGCTGGTGTAACCAGTGGTCTCTGGTCAGTGGCCACTGGGAGGCAGTTCACATCCAGCTCCTGTGTTTGTCTCAGCTAAAACCACAAACCCTCGGCTCACCACAAACCAATCCTCCTCTGAAAAGGATCCATCTCAAGAGGGGATTTGACAACAGGTGCCTTGTTAGCAGCGGGTTTACTCCAGGGGGCTTTATCAAGAAGCAGCGTTCACATTATACTTACTCCCCTAAATGAACTCCACACACCACAGAAACCCCATCTGAAGAGCTGGACTCAGTTATAGTATCTGGGTCACAGCACCACTGTAACTGATGCTTACTGACCAATAACAGCAATTCCAGCAGGCTTAGTTTAAACTATAGAAACCTGTTCACCACCACATGAATACAAAGGTTTAATATGCAGTGCCACTTGAAAAGGATCCACCTCAAGAGATGAAGCAGGTGTATTTTAACTTAGTACTGGGTCTACATTACACAATTCCAACAATATCACACTAGAATGAATTACACCTTTAACGCAATATACAAAATCAACAATTAGACACAGAACTAAACTAAACAGGAAACCTTAATTATAATTTACACACTGAAAATCCACACATGACTATAATGATAATGATTGATACATGCACAGGTGTTTTTCTTCATGGTTCACCACACATGACCACAGTCATGGGAATGAGAAGTATAGGCACAAAGTGATATGGATCGAGCTGTACGTAGGAGAGATCATGTGATAATGTGATGTCACAGTAGACCTACAGTATGTGTATGCTCAATGGTGCTGTAGCCTAGTTGTTGTCATGGGAATGTTGTGATCTGACAGTAAGAATATTAATTCTCAATCCGAAGGCTGAAACATTCATACCTAATGGCTATTATAATAACACAGTCAGTGACACTTTTTCCTATTTAGTAGAGGACAGTTAGCCTATGTGACAAAGTTAGGCAATTATAGCTAAAACGATGACATGATGTAAAACAACAAAATCACTTTTTGGGCTTATATACTGCCTTCATGCCATGTGGGAATAAGGCATCTTGGAGTAACTGTTTGTGAGCATTCACTGTTTGTGAGCATTCACTGAAAGGTTTCAATGTTGCAATATCAATTTCAATTTAATCGCAACATGAAGACTTTATATTCCCTGTATGTCTGTTACTTCACTGTTAGGTCTGACTACATTTTGGTGAGCGCTGTACAGTCTTTCCAAGTGCGATTACCCTCATATGACCATATGAACACACAACGTGGGAGAGGTTGTGGGTAATGTAGTTTTAAGAGCGAGCGGGGTGCGTGAGGTACGTAGTGTGCTTGGCCTGACTCTTGCTGTCAATCAGAAGCAGCTGGTTATTCTTGTGGTGAGAAATGATCTCCTGGAGACTGCTGAAAATCTGAGAGAGAGAGAGAGAGAGAGAAAGAGAAAGAGAGATGAGAAGACAAGACAAGATCATCCCTCTGTTTAGTCTGGGAAGTGTATGGTGAAGGAATGCTTACTAAGTTGCATTCCTTCCACTAATGCTTTTCTCCTGCATCATAACTCTGTCCCTTTTGTATACTCAAACTATTCCTCTTTGTTATGTTGTTTATTTCCTTCTCCTCTTTCCCTCTCTCTGTTTGGACACCGCTCTTCTTCTTCTACTACTCCTTCTCTCTCTCTCTCTCTCTCTTAGTGTATTTCCCCCTCTCTCAGTCCTGCCTCCTTCATCCTCACCTCTTCATTCTTCTTGCCCTCCTTTCCGAGGGCGTAGCCTTGTGTCTCCTCCAGGAAGCGAATGGGAATGTTGTACACCTTCTGCCGGTAGAGCACAGCCAGGGTGAACGGCTGCCGGGCGTTCTGGGCTGAGCTGTGCCGGATGAGGAAGGCACCGTCCTGCAGCACAGAGAGAGAGAGAGAGAGAGAGAGAGAGAGAGAGAGAGAAGAAGAGAGAGGGTGAGACAGAGTGGAGAAAGCAAACAGAAAGGAAATGGTAATAGGAGGGGGGGAAGACAAAACCTGACAGAGGATAGGAAAGAACAAGGGGGGGAGGAGGAGGAAAGGTGAAGAGGAGGATGAGGGCGAGAGAGAATAGGAAAGGAAAAACCCCACGTGAATTAACCTCAGCGTCATTATGTAACGATCTTCTTCCCCTTATACTCTTAATACATTTTTTTTTTTTTATTCTGATTGTACAAATGGTTTAACTACTGTTGACAAAATGCGCTTTGGACAAAAGCGTCTGCTAAATGACGTAATGTTATGTAATGTAATGAAAAACAAAGGAGAGGGATAGACAAAGAATTCAGAGTGTGTAAAAACAGTGTACATGTTATGCACAGTAAATACCAGCAATTGAAATATTACTATCATCGCAGGCCAGAGGGCGTTTCACTAAGCTGGGGTTAAAGGTTACACAGAGGGCTTGAGTGTGTGTGTCAGCTAGATCCTTAGGCTAACACCCCCCCACACACACACACACACACTCCCGCCCTTAACCACTAACTACCACACACACACACACACACGCATACACACTGAAACACACAATAATTAATACATTGTCTGTCTGCACAGCAACCTTGCCATAAGCCTGTGTGTTTTCTTGGTTGTGAATAAAAACAAATTGTGGCTGAAATTACTCTCACATCATTAGCTGTTCATTTTAGCATGAAATGAGACAGGGCCTCTCTGTAAATCAGGACAAAGGGACAGCGAATCCCTCATATAATCACATAAAAACTGTTTACCTTACCTTGTTGACTCTCAGCAAGAGGTCCTCAGCAGTCTTTCTCTTGCAATCTCTAGCAAACCATTCTTTGTCCTGTAATATATCATGACATAAATATATCAACATCAGAGCTTAGAACCATTACTCAGTGACTCACACTGTATTTTCTCAGGACTGCAGGGAGCCATACCTCATTTCCCGCCTGTTTGGAAGCTTTCATACCACTAGAAGACACTTAAACGAGATAGAAAACATGTTATGTGTGAAGTGAGGGTTTGAGAATTCCTAATTTAGCCACAACCGCGTGGTAAAATGAGTCTGATCCATGCCATGTTATGGATTACATTATAGGGAGAATCCAGCTGACCCCAGATGATCACAGCCATCCCTTAGGATTTTCAGCTTACCTGCAGGCTTAGTGTCCACTATTGGCGGAGGTGGAGGGCTGAAATAAAGACAGCAAGGCTAACATGAACATTGAATTTAATCCTGATATATGCATGCACTCTTACACTGATGGGATCTACTGCAGAAACCAGTTGGAAACAAATGTTCCTCCGTGCAACTTTACAACTTGCAACTAATGTGATATATGTACAGCACATAGCAAAAATCCTCTCCCATCTCCCTTTAGTACCTGCATTACAAATCCCACTACCGCCCTTCATTCCTTGCCTCTAACCTGGGTTTAGCTTCCTTCAGGTTCACCGGCAGAGGGGGCTTAACACCAGGAGTCGGTGGAGGGAGTTTGCCAGGAAACGTGGGGCGTCTTGCATCTATGGGAGGAGCTGGAGCGACAAGATATGTTGCTTTTCATCATCGTGATCATAAATGGTTGTTTTGGATGTGACAGGGTCTGTATTAAAGGTTTTCATGCACAAAGGAGATGCTGTTCTTACCTGTTTTTACCTCATTAAAGGAAGGCAAGAGTGAACTCTGAAAGAGAGCAAATGATAAAAGAACAATGAAAGAGATCAAAATGTTTTGCTGTTATTGAAGGTGCAGTCTCATACTAAGGAGTTGAACTTAAACACACAGGAGTAATGAAAACTTCAAATATTCAGTCTGTATCTTGGCAGGCTTCTCTTTAGATGAGATTATAGAGGATCATAATAATCAAACTAAGCACTGAGATGAGACACTGAACAGAGATACTCACAGACTTTGCTCTGGGAACTGGAGGCTTCATCCTGCAGATAGAGAGAATATCATTTTCCATATGCTGTGAATACTCTATTAAGCACATTTGCATTTTTCTGTAAATACTAGTCTGATACGACATGGAGCATAATACTATGCAGACAGGCCATATCCTAGACTAGGACCAGGTCCTGGTCAGGCAGCTGGCTCAAAACTGCTTTGACCCAAGGTGAGGTGTACTTACATGGGTATGTGGGAAGGTGCTGCTGCTGTCTTGGGAGGAGGAAGCATCCTCATGGGCCCACAATGGGCGGGAGGGCAGGCTGAAGAGCAGGGAGAAGGGAAATTAGCATTTTCACCAGACTGAGTTTACCTTAAGTTACATCATCTGCAAATGAAAGCCGTCTTTCTTCTGCGCAAAGTTAGTAATCTAAGTGATATATCTGTAGCCATCAGCTGATCACTCTGCACTGTTTATGCAAACTTATAATCAGCACTGCAGAGCTAGTTTTGTGGAGTTTGATGTAGCAGGAGTGACTGCAACCTACCAACTGTTGGCTCGAGATACAGGTCATCATTATCTCCCTGAAACACAGAAGTACAAACATCAGCACATCATGATAACACAGGGGAGGGAGTATAATAAAGTTATCAAATTTCAGTGATACTCACCTGCTCTTCATTTGGATCCAGATACACATCTGAAATGCAGAAAGGAAATATCAGCAATGCTCTTTACAAGTAGCTGTTATGGTGTAATACAGTCCCCTAGTGGTGAAATACTTCCCAAACACTTCCTCCATAGTGGACTATGAGAAAGAGCATGTACCAGAACTCAGTCAGACAGACAGTTTGTCTTTTTGTTAGTTAGCCCATCTGTTAGTTAGTTAGTTATTTAGTTAGTTAGTTATTTAGTTAGTTAGTTAGTTAGTTGGTTGGTTGGTTAAAGTGGTAATGCTTGAGTTCATTTTTTGGGCAACATCTTTGGTGCTGAGTAGTCATTGCTGTGGTGTTTTTGCACTTCACAGAGATAAATTTGCAATAAATTTGTTGATGACTTTTGAGTTTGTGTGGGTGCCGCTCTTTTCTTTATTTGTTCAGCCACAGTGTCTATCTCTGCTCATGCTAACTGTCCAAACAGCTGCTGTTACTGCTGATGGAAATGTAAAACACATCTGTTCTTGTGTGTCAGAAGATTTTTCCCGGGGCCTACCAGACACTAGGTGTTTAGAACAGCAAATATAAAAACTTTCATGAACTGGGTATAGGTTGAATTACTGTTTTGCTATATCAAACAGGGATAGAGAGAAGCAAAACAGACACTTATTTATGTGGACAAGTCTTAAGTCAGATCTTTAGTTGTCATTCTTTGCACAGTTAACACCCAAGTGGAATATTTACCCTCTTTCCAGTCCACATAACCAATGTAAATCATTTAGACATTCACAGGATGTGTGAACTACCTGCATGAAAGACCTTTTTTGTATTGGTAGCAGTGATTACCTTCCTCAAAGTTGGAGGCCGGGGCCCGGGTGGGAGCGGGTGCTGGAGCAGCGGCAGGACGGGCAGGAGGAGGGGCCATCTTCTTCACGGGAGGCTTTTTCCCAGGCTTCTCTTTTCTATCTATCTCAGGGGCTAGGGGGGGAAGGGAATGGATGAAGTGGGAGTTGAAGGAAAGGGTTAAACAGATAAAGACAGCTGGGATATACAGTAAAAAAAAAAAAACACTGACAGTGGCTAATGAATACTGATGAATGACTCACGTTTGTTGCTGTTGGGATCAAAGTAGAACTCCTCATCATCATGTTGAGGTGGCTGTTTCTGGATGAGAGGGACAAGATAATTTAATTTGAACCAATACAACAACATGAGACACTGGGTTTTAAATGCTTTGACTGGCATGACATGACGGCTAAATGCACCGACAGATGTCACACTGCCAGGACACTGAACTGTAATTACCGAGGCCTTGCCCATTGGTCTCACCTTGGCCGGCCTGGGTGGAGGAGCAGCCTGCCTTTGTGGAACAACAGGATTGGACGACCTCTCTGGAAAGCCAAGTATCATCATATAAGGTCATATCAATGAAAATGGTGATTTTTATGATGAGGTATTGTCAAAGGTATCTGTATCTGAACTATTATTTAATATCTGTAATAAATGATTCAGTACAGCGCTGTTACCCAGATAAACATCCTCTTCCACTTGTCTAGGCGGGACTTTCACAGCCGGACGTTCACATGGAGGTGCTTCGTACATGTCCCCATCCTCTTCATCCTGCCATAAGCAAATACACGGGCAATTATCTTAAAGGTGCATGTGTGTAGCATTTTAGCAAGAAATCATTCCCACATTAATTTTGAGATATTAGTATAAATATTGTTGACACTGAGAAGTTTCTCAGCGTTTACCGGCCACTGGGTCGGATTTTGCAGGAAATCTGCTGGATTGCTTTACAGCACAAAACACGAAGAGGTTCACTGTTTTTCCAGCATAAACAGAGCTTTGGTAGATGGGGGAACGAGTGAAAGGCTGATGGAAAAATCACTTCCAACATGTTTATCCTTTTCAGTAAAGCAAATGAGAAAACAAACACACAGAGCGATACCAGGGATGAGGAGGCGGAGGGTGGACAAGTAGCAATATCCTCTTTCTGACAGAAAGCAGCAGGGTTTATGGGAAATGTGGTTTTAATTCTGAGAAACACAGCGCTAGCACTGACAATACCACTGGCGTGAGATAGAGCCTATCAATTGTCTCATTTATTTACGGTAATTATACCAAAGTATTACAACTAATTTGATAATGTTATATTGATGTTTAAAAATGCTACATGAAGCACCTTTAATAAGAAGTGGATATCTGAGAAAACATTGTCGACTAATTACATTCTACTTACAAACTCATCCTCTGGCCAGCCAAACCCTGCATTGTTATCTGAAACAGAGTGAGACAGAGAGAGAAAGAGAGAGAGGTGGGTATCAAAAAGGAAAAGTAGAGGCATACAATCCAATAAAATAATAAGCAAACAAGTCATTTAAACATTTTCTTTTTTTTCCCCCTCATTAAAAAATCTCACCTATCCTTTTGGGTGGAGCTGGAGGCCCGCTGTGTCTGAGAGGAAGAGGAGAGAGAAGCTCATACTGCAGTCTGCACATTCTCCTTTGTTGTTTTGTTATTATCACATGCATGATGTCATGCTTTCTACCCTTATTAAAGCGTAGTATAGTCCCATAGAATAATACATGAATGACAAAGGTAATTTGGCTATGCAAATCGTTACTATACTTACAGGTTCTTCAGTTTTCCAAAGAAGCTCTGAAAGCACAGAAACCACAAATTTGCATTCAAAGACTTACAGAGAGAGAGGCGAGTGGAGGCGGACAGACGGGGACACAGGGATGCTCAATTTTTTAAGCTGTCTCTATGTGACATCTCACAATTAAGTGCTCTCTTTAGATGAAAGCAGCATGTCTGGTTTATCATTTACATGTAGTTAAACTTTACCAATCAGCCCCGTCATCAGACCTATTACCAGATCTGGATCGATGGCTGCTTTGTGGTGAAGGCCACACAGATAGTCAAAAGAGCTTTATTACTGTAAGAAGACAAGGCGTCATGTTGCCATTAGATACGGTAAAAACACTGCTACCCCAAACTTCAGTGGGTGGAGTCATTCTTACAATAACTTATTTTGTCCTGCAATGGTTATTTGAGAATCAATATTGCTGTATGTGAGTCCTGCTGTTCTGAAGCACAAATTAATCAGTGAAATCACAACAGTGTCCATCTGTAGGGATAGAACTGAGGTTGTACTGTGCATTATTTCATCGCCATGGTGAAGCGGAGATAAATACACTTGTTAAGGGTAAATCAGGAAGTGGCGCTATCTCTGTTTTCCCACAAAGCCTGTTCTCAGCCGGCCGCCATAGAGGAAGTGTTGATGTAAATGACCGTGGATGGACAGACAGGGAGAGGGGGAGGGATTAAAGAGCTGTTAAGATTTTTCGTTAACTGTTTCTCTCTCTGCGACTCTCTCCCACACTCTCTCATAGGCACACACACACACACACACACATACAGAGCATGCCACACACCTGTTGATTTACTGTATCTGGTTAATGATGAGCAGGTGAGAGGTGGGAGAAAGGACAGAGCTACATTCATCCAAAATTCAGGATTCGATAATTTATTGCCGTATCATCATAGCTGAGGGAAATTTGCCGCGGTGTAGCTCCATTAAAAATAAAGACACAGATGACAGTGAAGTTCATGAGATACCATACATACGCACCTAAAAAAACTCATATACCAAATCCACATCTACACGTTACATTCTAACACAGTGCAATACAGTGCAAACTACTGAGTAAAATAAGATTGCCCACGCCTTAATAAAGTGACCTTGTGCCTTACAAAAGCCCTTAATTAGTTGCTATTACAGAGGCATGAGGTTCGACAGTGCTTTGAATCCAGGTGACATATATGGAGCTCACAGCCAATGATCTTAGGGTTAGCACACTCTCAACGACAGACATATACATTTCTGTTCTTCTACCATTTGTCCATTTGTGGCAATTTCTTACAACTAATATCAACAATTCCAAAAAAATATCAGCGTTTCTATCTCTGTTCAAGTAACAGCAACAGTGTTCTGCTGTGTGCTAACCATAATGTTTTACTGCTACCTGCAGTAACTTCTCTTCGATGGGGAATTTCAGAGGAACAACAACACCACCTTTCATGTGACTATGAAATTAAATCTGATGCAAACAAGGGCAAGACACCGCGAGTACCATCATTCAAATGTTTCATTATTCAGCCAGTAGAAATTATGTAACTGTTATCACGTGTAATGGCACTGGATAAAAATGACAAGCTATTTTTATTTTGCATTGTGATAAGATACTACAGCTATGTAATACATTGGGCTGAACATCACAGGTATTAGGCCATCGTACCCAGAGGAGACAGTAACTGAACAAGCAGTAGCCATTAAAGTATTGATTGCAATAATGTCTCTATCTTATGGTAAAAGTGAAAGTCATCCTTACAGTGTTCTGTGTGTTCTGAAACCCAACTGAAGGGAATAAACCTCTCATGTTGCAGGTGTTTACAGACCATGCACAGTGTTTTGAATCACATAAATGGTACATGCAATACACCCATAGTTTTTGAGGTGGGCACCAATTCATAATGCAGATGAATAGAGAACACAGAGATTTACATTAGGCTTGGAGATATAGTTGCATTTCCACAAAGCATTTACTTTACATATGATAGATGTTAGATGTCAAGGGGGCAATTTCAGTGGGCATGATCTGTGTGCTTTGAAACGCTCGTCAGAAATTTGAGAACTATAGACACATTTCCTTCTGAGATGTCTGCACACAGTAGGGTCTTACTCATTGTCTCTAGTTCTAGTGCAGTAGACACCTGACTGGCCCTCGCCCCCCGTACATTATTTTAATATTTACTTCCAACCTATGACCATGCAGGGAGTTGAGATGAACCTCTGGGTAAATAGTTCAACCACAAAACAACTTAGCCAAATGAATTCTTGGCACTAGACAACAGAATTATAACTGTCCAAAAATGATCACCATCTCACAACTATATTATATCAAGTTTCTACTGTTCAAGTTCACCATCGACTTGTAATAGTAAAATGAGACAAAGAAACACAGCAACTGACCTCCAACACCATCTGTAAGTGAACCACACCTTCCAAGCTATGTTCATGTTTTCCTGCACCCTACAACCCTATTGAAATGTATTGTTGTTGGCAAAAAAGGCAGAACTGAAAGAACTGAAGTCTGAGTGACAAATTATACAAAATCTTCAACAAATACTGTATGTAGCAGTGTCACAATTTGGCCCAAATGAATTTCTGCATGCTGGATTTTCCTTTTATTTGTATTTGAGAGCACCTGTACCAACTGTCATTCAGTTGTATAAAGTTGAAATAATAATTACATAACAAATGTAAATATTCTGAATATGTTTAACTGAAAAATAGATTGAAATATGATTCATTTAAGTTACTCAATAAAGAAATTGATTTTATGGAGGACTGCTGAAGAAAGTTTGCAAAGAATAAAAAACAAAAAGCTACATTCATTTGAGTGTTTAACAAGCTTGCCTGATCTCTCTGAGCTTGAAGCTTCAGTGCCCTTGCAAAAACACTAGCTGTCCAGTAATTTCCACTGTTTTTCTTAGTTTCCACACAATCACACTGTTTCCAACCACTTTAACAATGTAGGTCTTCTTTTACACAATCTTTCCCCTATCAAACAGTCTAAAAGGAGAGATGTTAAAATAAAGAGGAAAGTTTACAGTGGACTCATTTACAGTGGTAAAACTGTCATCAACAACCCTGACTCACTTCCTTCTCACACCGCCCAAGGTTTTCAGAATACAAACTAAAATATGACAAAATTAAAACATGTACATTACCATTGTCATGATTTAGGATGAGTCCCACGGCTCAAGTCATGAGGAAATGTCCTTTGTTTTGGGTCTCAGATGCAAATGGTTATGAGATTGAAACAGAGCGATACAGAGTGAATGTGCAGAGCAGCTCTACCTGTCCTCATTTGCATTTCCTACCTGTGTGAGACAAACAGTCTCACCTGCCGCTGGCCAGTCTACCTTTAAATGAGCTCACACATGAGTGCAAACCTGCAGTGTGCAGCTGTAGCCACTGTACACTTTACACTGGCTCCCAGCTTCCCTACAGTGACCTGCCAATGGGCGTAGAGCCATTTCTGCATTTGCTATCACTTGCTGTAACTGGTAAAGGCTTCTCTTCCATCATCCATCTGCCAGCCAAAAAGGAAATTATTAACCTTTGTTACACACACACACTAGTGATAACAAACTGTCAATGAAGCCATTAGTAAGTCGTCATTAAGTAAGACATTAGCATTTTTGTTTAGGTATAAAACACAAAAATCAAGTGAGAAAACACAATAATTGCCTTGCATATGGATTTATACCAATTTATACTAATCACCAAATTATCCACTTTACCTTTTTTACACAGTACTTATCTTACACCTATCAAACAGCATGGAATGAGCAATAATAATTCCCCACTGTGTACATAGTGCACTCACAATGTTATAAGCTCTTTCTTTGTGTCATGTTTTGGTACTGCCTCACTGTACACTGTTCTTTTTGGTAAGAAGGCCGGTCATTATTATTATCTAATATCACTGCTGAATTACTGATGAAAGATCAGTGTGGTTAGCTGGAATTATAGCTTCCAAGAAATCACTTGCTCTTAGGTACAAACCATCTCATGATCTGTTATTTGCACACAGGATCAAAACATTTCATGGAATTGTACATATGGAGGTTTTAGTTGGTAAGATCCATGGATCCAAGTTGAGCTGAAAGTGGCTAGCCTAAGAAATCTTTTCTGTCAAGTATGGCTCTTGCAGACATTGTTCACAAATGTGGTAATGTGTCATGTGTGAGATACGGGTGAATTGAACTATAATGATTAACCAAACCACTGATTTAGTTGATACCAAGACACTTTGTCACTTTACTCCAAACAAGTTGAATTTAGTTTTTCCAGCTCAGAGTTTCATCAATCATGACTCCCAGGAATGTGCTTGATGAAACTTTCCTTGGAAGTTAGTTGCCTCAGTCATTCTTAAACTGTAACTTACTGGGAAAAGTTTAACTTTAATGGTCTCATAATAATATTGAGAGCATTTTGAAAAATAGGCTTTACCATGATTAATGTTTAAACCTTTCGCTAATAATTAGGCCTTCTCACATTAATTTGTCAGTGATTTATTGATGGATATAAAGTGTCACAAACGGGTTGGAAAAAGTGTGAAACATAAAGAGATTTATTCAAAACATGATTTATTGAAAATGGAGTATGTTTGCCAGATGTGGTTATAATGGCAGTGACAATAAATTATTAAACTACACACAAAACATCACACATTAAAGTCTCTAGAAAACAATATAAAATACACATAAATATTAACTTAATACAAAACATCTAAAACCCAATTTCCCTTGAGAGTCTATCACATAGCAACCCTAAGAAAGATGAAAAAAGGAGTCTAGCTTTGCAGTCAACAAGCAGTTCAGTATAGTACAGACAAAACTCCTCCAAGTCTTTGCCAATATAAAATCAACATTCAAACAACATACATGCTAAATGCAGAAGTGCTCTGGGAGTTTATGCCCGGTCGTCTCTTCCCCTCGTCTATAGTGAATCTGAAAGAACTGGACACAGTTTTGTTGAGTGGAGTGTAGCCCACAGTTTCCTGTTTACACCTGTCCGAATCTATTCACATCTACAAGGGGACCGAGTGACCATGGAGGAGGGAGGAGGAAGAGGAGGAGGAGGAGGAGGAGGAGGAGGAGGAGGAGGAGGGGTTTTTGGTGCACAGAAGGCATAGTCTTTATTGAATCTGAACCAGCAGATAGTCTTGTGGTTAGTATGAAGGTCTGGTACTATAAAAAATAACCCCAAGCCCCAAATAACCAAATGATGGAGAACACAACAAATTTATTCAACATAACCTTATATCTAGATGATGAGTCTGTAATACAATCCTTGCACAAGCTTTTACAAAAATCCGTTTGGGGGTAGCGAAAACATTCCTATGTGGCTTATTGTGAAAAGCAAATGTTGAGTGGAGTGTGTGTCCTTTTGGATTATAAGTGCTACTGACCTAACATCTACCCTAATGACTTCATTCCATAAACTGGCATGAAGCTAAGTAGAATGAGGCTAAAATCCATGTGCCACCTGTCAGTGGAAAGGAATGTGCTGTGTCACATGTCTAGCAGACGTGACATTTCTCAACTTTCCTATCATTTCCCTGCAGGTTCTCTGACTGAACCCGCAGCTTGGTGATGATCTGCCCTCCACGCCCCACGCTGGGTGTCAGATGGAGAGATGGAGAAGCAGAGACTCGTATAAAAGTACAAAAAATCATGACCCAGACAGCACAGGAGGAGGAGAAAGAGCTTAGACGAAAAGTAGTGTTCTGAGCTTCTGTCCATGTCTAGCATCCTTATTTAATCAGCAGAGTAAAGAACAGCAAACGGATGTGACAACGTGGAGTTACACTGAGCATTAAAAACACATCACTGAGGTTCTTCTTGTGCATCTCGGTAGGAGTGGTGTTGCTGGCCGCGTTTCGGAGCTCCATCGGTTTGGTCGGTGGATTTAGATCAACTGGTAAGCAGGCTCGAAACAGAACCACAGTCCTGCCTGTTCTGTCTGTCTATCTGCTCATCAGTAAGCTTGTCTTTGTTGTATTACACACTCTATCTATGGCTACGTTCGTCCAACAGCGTCTTCTTTGCTCTCTCTTTCTCTCTGCAGGCATCTGGTAGATCCTAAACAACCTGGTTCGCCTTCATTTTGCCATTGATCCAGTTAATGTAGTGGGTGACGCGGGTGTACACCCCCGGCTTGTCCTTCTGCCCGCAGCCGTCGCCCCAGCTGATCACACCCATCAGAGTCATCCTGCCGGCGTTCTGACAGACGAGAGGGCCGCCAGAGTCTCCCTGCACATGAAGCCAAAAAAAACAGAGAGAGAAAGAAAGAAAGAGAGAGTGAGTCATGTGTACAACCAAACAAACAGAAAGCCCTATGCCAATGAGCAGAACAGGTCCCTGCCACTAATTTTACAATGTGGTGCAATGTCTCACCTTGCAGGCATCATCCAGGCCGCGGGTGTCACCTGCACACAGCATGTTGGGGGTAATCGTGCGGCCGGACAGCACATCGGGGATGCAGCGCTCCTGGGGCCACAGGCGAACGTAACCTCTCTTAACGCGCTCCGAGTATTCTGCGGAAACTGTGGAGAGAGCGGCCGTTGAAATCGATGTTCATATAGAAGGTGTGAGAGCACCTACAGCTAAGTGGAAATGCTTGTGGAGAGGCTAGTTTGTATGTATATCGCCCTCTGCTGGTCAGTCAAATAAGTGTAATGACTCTGCACTGAAACATCTACTGTATATCCTCATGCTGATCAATTAAATATTCTTCAATCTGAATAGCGAGCGTCAGTCATTTTTTAATGTGCAAAGCCTTTCTTTTTCCTAGATTTCCATTCTCCACACTGTGGTACACACCTAATTCTAAGTCTTGAGCACAGTGTTTTTACTGTTTAATTTTGAAAACCAAACATACTATCTGAATCATATCAAATAGATAATGTAACGTCTGTATGTATAATGGGTATGCCACATAATCAGCAATGCAAAACGAGAAAATGAGATGTATTTTAAGGGGATGTGTTGCTTACATTCTGTGTCTTTTCCATAGCCAGAGATCTCGCACTCAGTCCAGTCCGGCAGCACCAGTCCTGGTTCAGGTAGACATGCAGGCAGAACCTCCGGAGAGTTCACCGCACAGATGCCAATGTCAGTCTTCAACTTCAACAGGGCTGAAAGTGCAATGTGACCAGAGGAAAGTTAGACATGGGGAGAATGTCGGGTGAAGACGGAGAGATGATTTAAAGTTTTAACAAGCCTTTACTGCACAATCAAGGTTCCATATCGTCACTGTTGGGTGAAAACCTTGTACGTCCAATGTTGGCGATTTTCATGTTTTGCTTAAATTGAAGGATCACATGCTATAGGATGAGATAATTCTACAACCTTTGGGCTGATGAAATCCTTTCAGTTTGATAAACCAAAAAGTGCATGACCGTCAAGCTAAAACCAAAGCTGCTTTTCTTAGTTCCTGAAAAGCATTTTGGCGATACAAGGTTTTCACCTGACAACAGCAATATATTGAATATTACATATATGGAAGATTTAATAAATAAGTACAAAATTGTTGTCTCTTGAAATCTTTACTCACCTATGTCATTGTCAAAGCTTTCATTGTCAAATTTCTCGTGGATCCAGAACTTCTCGACCTCAAAAATCTGCTCACTGGTAGAATTCTGTTTCCGAAACGTTCTGCCCAGAACGACCTGCAACTTCTTCGCGTCAGAGCTGAGACTGAAACGGGACATGTTTGTGAGTGTGACATATGGGAAATATGTTCATTTCTATTTCTGTGTGTGTGTGTGTGTGTGCAGGTGAGTATGAGTCTGTGTACAGTTCTTACATGTCCTCAAAGCAGTGTGCAGCTGACAGGACCCAACAGGAGTCAATGAGGATTCCTCCACATCGGTGGAAGTGGTTTCTGAGACGGGACTGGTAAACATTAATGGCTGCCTGCCACGGCTGCTCCGTGATGTCGCTGTCCCGGCCCCCAAACATACGGAACGAGGGGCGGCTCAGGGTGTTGTCAGATCGCTGCCCACATGTTCCTACAGAGAAGGACAGGTTGCAGTACCCCGGTTAAAAAACAGATTTTAGTGTTCTTGATATTGGTTGTTTGAGATATATACACCACAAACGTAACAAGAAACAGTGGAGGAAGAATATAGAAATAAAATGGGTCTGCTGGATGAATTCTCTGTTATTTTCAGCGAGTGTAAATATATCCTACCTCTGTCATTGTTGTTAGTGGTGGGGCCGCGAGGGCCAAGAGTGGTGATAGTACCTGGATGCCTCGCTGAAAAAAAGGCAAAAATTATGATTACCATGACAGTACATCACAGTCCAGAGGATTTTATTCATTCCATTTCTGACAGATAGTTGACTTATAGTGCAAGTCTGACCAATCTCACTGCCATGTATCAACATCATCATAAAGTTAAAGATTTTGCTGTGCTGTCACTACGGAAACAAGGATACTTACAGCATTTGGGTATGTCGCACAGCTCCCAGGTCAGCTGCAGGTTCTTGTAGATGTGACACCATGGACCATCATCACCGTCTGGATTCCTAGTGGATAAAGGAAGGGGAAATGCGGGGTAAGCTTCTGATGAAAAGTTATTCTGAATTTTCTGTGTGGGAGGAGTGCATGGGGGCATATGTGCGTGAGCAAGCACTCGTGTGTGTGGGTTTGTGTATGTGTGGGTCACTACTGTGTATTGTATGTGTCGGTGTGTGTACCTGCAGTAGCTATGGCTGCCCAGCCCCAGTTCCAGGGCGTCAGATCTCCATGCGTTGTAGAACTTGCGCTTGATAAGGGGGGAGTCCCACGGGAGACAGCGAGAGCCGCTCTTAGTGACGGTTGTTGTGCCTCGGTAAGACGGGCCAGAGCCCAGCACACACTCTTGGTACTTATCTGGACCCAAACACAGAGAAACAGCGAGGTCTAAGCATTTAAAGTATTCACACGGGGGGAGAACTATTTCAGTTTAAGAATTACTAAATATTTTGTTTGGTAAAACCTCACCTTCTGGACACTTGGGCAAGGAGCAGAACTCCCAGTCAATCTGAGTGCCTTTATAGATGTAACACCAGGGAGTGTCGTCATTGTCGGGGTTGCTGTGAGGGAGAGGCAAGGAAAACAAGTAAACACTTCATCCCCCATGAATGATGTAGTCAGTTAGTAACAAGATGCATCATTGCTCCAAGTGTCATAAAAATCAGACCAGTGGTGTAGCAGTTATGGCCTTTCAAAATTAGAAATCTTGACCTTTGATTATAGCATCCACATCAGGCCAATCAGTGAAACAACGCCAGAAGAATGTTTTATGTAAAGTTAGACCAGTGATGTCTGAAATATTTGAGAGAGATTTGCACTTCATTCCTAGGAAAGCTCCAGCTAGTGAATGTACTAAACTAAAACAGACTGGTAGCGTACCGGCAGAAGTTGTGGTTGCCCAGTCCAAGACTGCTGGCGTCTGGTCTTTTTGCTGTAAACCTCCTTCCCCTCAGAGACGTCGAGTTCCAGTTGATACACTCAGCTCCTGTGCGGCTGATGCCCCACGTCCCGCGGTACCCTCCGCCCTGCCCCACAACACACTTCTCATTGGTGTCTATGGGGGAAAGAGAGGAGTTATAGTATAGTAATATGATACTTTCACTCATTGAGTTATGACACTGGTATCAGTCTAAAATTATTGGCCAAACATTCCAGTTTTCATTTGTTTCATATTTAGTTTGACAAAATAAAAACTTAAAACTACTAAAACTACTAAAAAAATGAAAAAACTATGACAACAATGTTACATGTGTGCACAATTCAGTTTAAATTAAATGAATGTGTTGTTAATAACTCTTCAGGGCGTGTTTGGTTTTGTCCTAATGGCAGTTATATGGTATTTTTTCAATTTGTGGTTGCAACCAATGACGGAACATAAACTATGATGATCATAAATGAAATCACATTTATTGAGTCTGGCTTCTCTCAACTCATTACTCTTTAGCTGAAATCACTTGGCTGTAAGAATGGGGTTAGCATAATTATTGTGTTGAGTGGGTGGGGTGTCCAAAAGCCTCAAGAAGTCGCCCGCAGAAAAAACATTCATATCCCAGAATTTCTTTCCATGGTTTATGATCCTTTCTTTTCCCCCTCAAAACCACAGGTTCACGACACCTATGAGTCACAAAGTGAGTCTGTTACCCTATCTTAATCAGTGTTGTGTCACGGTTCACACTGCTATGGACATGGCTGGGTTTAGTCTGGCATTACAATCAACATCAACAGTATCCAAACTAGACACAGGCAAATGTGAGGCGTACTCTGCATCCATCCATGGCTTACCAGCTGCAGAACAGTTTACAGAGGAAGTGTTTTAAACAGTAGTCCAATATACGGGAGCAATTAGACTAAATAATGTTTTTAAGAGTTTGTTGAGTACTTACTGATCTCACACTGAGTCCCTCTGAAGCCTGCAGGACACTGGCAAAGGTAGTCTGAAGAGTACACCGCCTCCTTACAGGTCCCTCCATTATAGCACCGAGACGCGTGGCAGTCTAAAGGCGGCAGATAGTGAGCCGGTGAGTTCGTTTGTGATTTCATTCACTATTTCAGCACAAGTGATAATCCTAACAATCAGAATCAGAATCAGACTGATTGGCCAAGAAAGTTTGCACATACAAAGACTTTGACTTAGGTCACATTTAACATAAAAACAACACAAAAAGTATTTGTATGAAAAAGTAGTATATAGCAAATTTCAAAGTGGAAATTAGGGAATAGGTCATTTTTTTAGATAGTTTATAAGTAATATATAAGTATAAGTATAGAAATACATGTACAGTATGTACATGGTTTGCTGTTGGAACCTGACTGATTTCAATATAAGTGTTTTCTAACATAGTAGCAGATGTCTTCATTAGCCTGACTTTCAAAATATAACATCATTTCACGCCACTCTGTGCTTTTAATCAAAAGGGGCTTTTTGTTTACCAAAACTGGTTCTAAGCGGTTGCTACACCATCAACAATCCAGTATTTTCTTTATTATTTTAAAATTTCTTAAAGGCGAATGTACAAAGTAATGGCGCCCCACTCACTTCTAGTGGTATGAGCTCACAGACCATGCAGTTTGGCAGACTGAAATGTGGTTGTAATTTGTCTCAGGGAGGGGCGTTTATGCCTCACAGAATTCGTCAATGGGGGTGAAAGTGCGTATAAGAGCTGGTCTGGCAAGAGTATTTAAAACAATCTTAGACTAAACTACGCCCACTCAAAAACACAGAAAGCCAACGGTTCTTCATTTTGAACTACGAAAATAACAGAGAATAGGACATGTGAATGAGAGGAGGGCAAGAAAAAAAATGTCTAAGGATGTAACAGCAAGTTACAGAAGACAATCAGGAAAGGGCAGGCAGGCAGATAAGCAGACAAACAGACTAAACAGCAGAAGAAGGGCAAATTGTACTGGTTGTGAACACAGATAAAATCTGGGGAGGTAGGAAAGAAAACAGAAAGGCAGACAGTGGAAAGACAAGCGGGTCAGCCGATGTGTGTGTCTGTGCGTCTAAGTCTCACTCACTGATGACGGGCACATAATGACAGCGCTCTCGTCCTCTTAATGCACAGCGGCAGAACTCCACACGCTGTCCCCTCCATCGCAGCCATGTGTCCCCATAACTACGCACTGCTGACGTCTGACTATCCACACAATGTGCTGCGAGAAGACACACACACACACACACACACACAATAAAAAATTAGGCAAACAAACAAGAAGATACACACAAACATAATCATTATTACATGTAGAAAAAGAGGGAATAAACATGAAGGTAATGAGTACCAACACACAGAGGGAAACAGACACATGAAGGACAACGGAGAATTAACAGAATCTAAGTGTGATGATGATGATGATATTAGTGAAGACAAAGAGAATGAGTGATGGGGCTCACAGGAGTCAAAAGAGGGTGAGGACTTGTCGACACGAATAATCAAAAGGGTCCGTCTGGGAGTCTTCCGGTCAGGCTCACCTCTGTAAAAGCGAGTCCCTCTCCTAGTACGTAGGAGCTTGACCTGGAAGAGAGGAGAGGCATTTAGCATGGCAGATGTCTCACAGTCTCACAGTGCAGCAGTGCATGGATGACGATGAATAAATACTGGTAACGAAAGGAATCTATTTAATCTGACAATACTGTTGTCTTTGGATGAACTACTTACATTGTCCGCTAGGCCGCAGCAGAGAGCAGACAGGAGTATTAGAAGTACAAATGTTCTGGTCATGGCTTCAAATGAGGACTTCAATCTGCTGGAAATGGAATAAAAACAATTATGAGAGACAATTCCTGAAACAAAGACCATTTGCACGAAGGTGAGGCTCTGATGTCTAGAGTAGCGGTGCCTGAAAAAACAAAATCAACATCTGAAAGGCGAGACGAGCGTCAGAGGTGTCCAACGTTGACCCCTTTCCTGCAATTCTTTTCCTTGTTGGCTCGGTATCGATGGCAGGTTTACAATCGGAGATTTCCACTGCTGCCAATACACACATACTGTATGTTTTTATTCCATTCCATGTATGTATTTCTATCAGTGGAAATCTCCTATTGTAAAGCTGTCATCAAGCCAACAAGGAGAAGAATTGCAGGAAAAGGGCCAGCACTGGACGCCTCTTCTGCTTGTCCCGACTTTCTAATGCTCCTGAGTTTAACTTCCTTCCTCTTTCCCCCGCCTTCCTCTGACTCTTCCCTCGGGCCGGAGAGACAACTGGGGAGGAAAGGGAGGGCAAGGTGGGATGAATGTGGGAAACGAGGGTAATTTCTAGTTCCTTGAAGTTGTGTTGGTTTCCTGTGAGCATGGTAGAGTCAGACCGGAAGTAATAGCCCAGTTACGGGCCTGACCTGATTGGATCATTCAACAGAGTGAATGAGTTCAACAAGTTTGTATTGCGTTTGAGGGCTCAGCGATACTCCTTACCTTCCTTCCCCTCAGACCCAATTCCCTGATTCAATTTCTTGTCACTTTCCACCTACCAAAGGCCCTACTTCATACAGTATAACCAACGTATCATCATAACTTCTGTATCTCTTTCCCGCGGGGATAAACAGGACGCGGATCATCTTGACTTTACTATTTCAGAAATGAAACGCTGACCACCACATCAAACAGAGGCCATAAACAAAACAATTCGGACAATCCTAGAGCCAAGACCGGAGCACGCAGAAGGACTCTGCACCATCTTGAGAGCATTCCATCTTTAACAGAGCAAAGCACCAGATGCAGCTGGATAAAGTGACTCAGAGCTTTAAAATGAAAGGGGAGAACTCTTTGTTGCCCGGGGTTATAAAAACATCTAGGAGAGATGTTTAGACTTATTCTTCTTTGTTTAAAAGGAGCTGCATTATGTAGAAAAGTAATATAGAGGATAGTGCCTGTTGCCCCTCAGTCAAGTGTGAGTAAACATGAGTCACACAAGGGGGGTGGTGGGGGGATTTAGGAAGGAAAATGGGGAAGAAAGATCTAAAGGGAACACAGGAAAGAGAGGAGAAGAAAGAAAGTTGAACATAAGACTGAAAAATCTGATCTCAGTTTTGCTTTAAGAACAACTAAGTTACTTAAAAAGCCAATTCTACAGACAAGTACACACACAGACACAAACACAGACACAGACACACATCAATACCCATCTGCATACATGCATGCACTGACACTTCTATTCACAGGCCCATTTTTACACGCTGTTCACTGCTGGCTGGTTCTTCACTGACTCATATTCTGTGGTTGACTGAGCTAATAGAAAACAGTGTAGTGTTTTGATTTATCAGTGAGGTAAAACGGCCACGTTGGCAAACACACACACACATATACACACACACACACACACACACACATACACACAATGTGCTTTGGAACGTAGAGCTAATCAACTCTCCCAGACACAAAGATTCACTGTTCATTCTCCTCATTGTTACTGGAACAAAGACTCCCTTGCAGGATTTTCACTTTGAAAACACACACGTACATACACACACACACACACACACACACACATACACACTCACCATTAAGAGGACAGGTCCCTTGAAACTAGCCTTGTGTCAACCAGATGAAAACCCTGTTGCTCTGTGCTTTCACCCCCTAACTGAACCTCATTGGCAGGACGTCAGTAACAGAAACGGCTCTGTCTAGTTTCCTTTTTGTTTCCTTTGTGCAGCTGTTCAGCTCTGTTCAGTCGCCCCTGTCTCCCCCCGTCAGCCAAAAACATGTGTTTCCTGCTAAAATACTGTCAGCGTGCGTACAGTGCACAATCGTAAACATGCATATATCAAACACACACACAGGCACACTTACACACATCAGACATCAACATATGTTCATCCCACCCATTTTAAAGTCTGTGGTATCTGTCAGGCAGAGGCCCTGCTTGGGCGCCTCCAACACCGCAGGATTATCAGCTGCTCTTTGACAACCCCACAATCCAGTTGGCCTGAGTTTTAGCTGCTTTTGTGGCCTGGTTCATAACGCTTAATGCATGCTCACAGACATAAACACATAAAACGAACATAATGCACAGACAAAATCTTGGTAAAGTAAATTTCTGGTTGAGGCAGCAACTTTTTTAGTTTTATGTAGCATACAGTTGAGCTAATTTCCTAGAGGGGATTAAGGCATTTGTCTGTCACACCCAATGGGTTAATGGCTGCTTTTGACATTATGGAGAAGAAATGTGTAGGACCAAGTCTATTGCATGAGGAACTGAAGAGAGCGTGGCTCTCTTAGTAGGTCAAACCTGAATGGAACAAATGAAAACAGCAGCGGAGTAGGAATTAAGCCAGAGCCAGACTGTGACTCAGCATCAACTTATGACAGCAATTTTAAGACGCACCACGTTATTGGAGCACACATGCACACAGATAAGACAGACGGGCACACACAGAGAAACACAGATGCGCACACACACACAGTTAGATTTACGTCCAGAGCTAGTAGTAATGGGTAACCCTCTAACGCTATTCATTTCCTATCAGTGTGTTGTCATGCAGTTACAGCATAAAAAACTGTCTTTAAGCGTTGACCACAGCCACTAATCGTTGACTCTAGCAGTGAGTTCACCGGACCATTAGCGAGGATGTGCAATGATGATGGTGTGCTGAGTTTGTAAAGGTCATGGTGAGACATTCCTGTCTTCCAGTAACAAGGTCAAAATGTCAGATCAGGTGTCAGTGTTTATATGGCGCTAAATAAAGAACAGCCCAAAAGCTGAAGAATGGCTAGAATGCTGAATTTACATTCGCTGAGCTGGCATGGCCCACATGAAACGCTCTTGCATCTGCCTGTGAAGTCTGAATTATGGTTCACTAGATGCTATTAAAAGTCTCTGTGCCTTCTTTCCTGTCTCTCTTCTCCAAGACTGTCAGGGGAATTTATAAAGTACTTGAGGTGCTGCCCACTCCCTTTTAAAAGAGAATGGCCTGGCACCCAGGAGAGGAACTGGCAGAGGAAACACCTTTACAGTGTTTAGTGTAACATTCTTACGGTCTAATTGTTTTTGGCAGCAAAGTTACTTTCATAACAATATTTCTTAGAAAGCCGAACATTGGCGGGGTTGAATTGTAAACACTCTTCTCGTTCTCGTCTCACGCCAGGCTGGCATTGTCGGTTTCCGCTAGAACATCATAACACGAAGCTGCTTTGAGCTAGTTTGACCCGTTGGGACCCCTATAGGTGCTTTCAACTTCTACAATAGCTTCTATTTACTATTGTACCTCAACTTAAACGCCCTGCATTCATGTGATACGTTTACCTATGACAGTTATGAATTGTAATGCAGGTATCGTAAGCTACTTGGCAGGCATTATCCATTCCTTACTGGGGGTTTTCAGTCAAGCTTCAATAAACCCAGTGTGATCTGGCTCTATAATGTCCCGCAGAACAGAGAGCTGCATTGTAGCCTCTCTCAGCCTCAAGATTTAAAGCCCTGCTCTCTGTATCAGAAAAGCTACACAAAGAATCACAGACTCAGAGAGAGGACCGAGAGAGGGGAGTGGAAGGAGCAGGTGATGACATTGGAACTGAGTAGAAAAAAAACGCTGAAGAGATGATGGAGAGTGGGATAACTGCATGGAAGGAGATGAAACAATGGAGAGAGCAATGTCAGGGCGAGAGTGAAAAGAGGAGAGAGAAAGGAGAGAAAGGGGAGAAGGGAGAGAGGAGGGTGAAGGAATCAAATCCCAGAGGTCAGCAGAAAGGTGATGAGTAGTCCTGCCTTTCATGCAAGAAGAGTTGAGTCATCCCATCTTCCAGGACTACACAGAGACAGATGGAGATGGAGACACAGATGGCGTCATAAATGGGATTCTTCAGCCACACTGCTGGCTATTAGATGAACATACAATTCCCTTGTTCGGTCAGCAAGAGCAAGAGTAGGGATGAGAAAGACGGTTTATTCAGATGCAAGTATGAAAAGCGGTCATTCTAAAACTCCAGCTTGCTGCCAAATATCGAATTGTTCATTCTCAAGAAATCCGACTTCATCATGTGACACTTGTTCACAGTCTGATCCAGCTCTATTCTCTGTCTGACCACTCTGACTTACAGCTTATATAGGCCTGGTCCCATGAGTCACAAGACTCAGTCTGAGGCTCCAGCGCTCGCTGCCAGACACAGAAACCCTAATGACCACACTGGGAAAAATGTAGATAACAAATACAAACTACTTTCTCACAGCGCATGAAGACGCAAAACTACAAGGTATCAGTGTGATGGAGAGCCTCGGCGCTGATAGATAGAAGGGAGTGAAATTCCCAAGGCGTTAGCTCAGACGTAAGAGCCTGTAGGTTAATGATCCAGTGCAGAATTAGTCAGTTTTTGGCTCAGAATGCATGCATGTATACACCCGCCCCCATCCACCCACACACACAGACACACACACACACACACTAAGAATCGCAGTATCATGGGAGAGATATTCCTCAATGAATATCATCACGTTCTCCCTGTTATCTCATAACAGTTAAGGAAGAAGCCAAAGAACGCTGAGTTGTTTTGTGCTGCCAAGAGTTTTGCAGTGATGTCATTCATGCAATTGTTGATCTACTGACTGAGAAGAGTTTGGGGATGAGGAGTGAACGCCTGATGTAGGAGGACTCATACCAGACGAAAAAGGTGGAGATGGATGGAGAAAGGTAAACAAAGTCAGGATAGTGAGAATAGTAGTAGAATACCAAATGAATGAGCAAGCACTGGTTATTCCAGAATCACACACACTTCCAGCTCCTGATACAGGTGATGTGAAATTGTAAGACTGTGTGATATGGACAAGATTAATACAGTAACACAGTATAAGGATATCTGGCAACATGCAAAGTCACCTGTTAATCAAATTGATATTCATTGCATTGAGCTGCATGGTGATGTGATAAAACTGTCATTTTAAAATAATATCCCCTAACTAGTTTCAGATCTCAGAGATAAAGTAGTATTTGCTGTTAATCATTAATTTAGACAAAAAAAATTGTGTATCATGACAACTCCATATCATTATTTCACCACATATGATTCTATTGAAAGACTACAAAAGATTGCCCAGCAGCCATAGAAATCAGTTGCGCTGATTCAGTCCAATCTATTTATCAAGTGTGTGTACAAAAATGCTTGCTTCATTTACCTTACATCAAACCCCAACGAAATAGATAACTTTCTTTGTGTTGCCCAAAACAACAAATGCTGATAAAGCCAAACAACTAACAGCCAGTCTGTGACATTTTGCGACTGCATCATCACCAAAAACTAGCCTAGCCTACTATGTCGCCTATTCCATAAACCCAATCAATAATCCAGATTATAAACTATTTATCTAATGGCATGATTCAAACTGAAACAGTATGGACAGAAGTTGTTTCAATAAAGTAGAACAGACTGCGGAATAGTCCTAGTTCTATTTCCAGAATAATAGGCTACACGGATCGGGAGCCTGCTTGCATATGAGTAAATAATAAGGAGAAACAAGCTCTTACCGAATATAATGTCCTTTGATACGGTCGCTTCTCAGTATCCCTCGAGTAGCACAGTCGCTGACCTTGGGACGTATCGCTCGGAGTGTGGCCGTTTTCCCTCTCTTCCCAGGGTTTTATCGGAGCGCTCCTGTCGGTGTGTGGAGGGGAGGGGGGGGGGGAGGGGAGGAGGAGGGGAGGGCTGCTGTGACCTCAGCGGGGAAGCGGGGCCGGCCGGCCGGATGATGGGCGGTGCCGCTGCGGGACTCTCCCGCTCCAGGTACCGGATGTTTCCTGGGAAAGAACGGTTTCGTAAAAGTAACTGGAACTAAAAACAGTGTGAGGTCAACAATGGCGTATTCTGTGATTAGGAAATCTATCTATCTATCTGTCTATCCGCCTGTCCGTCTGTCTGTCTGTCCATCTGTATTTCATGTGCAAATAGCCTAAAACATTTAGCAAACATAGCCTTCTGGCACAAAGCAAAATCCTCTGTGTTCATTTAATTTTTTAAGTGTCCTAATCATGATATAACACTGACATATTATTAATTTAACACTTTTACATTTGTTGTTTTGAACAGACAACATTGATCAGAGCCATATCAGCTCCATGGGTAAACAACTCTCCAGTCAACACTTGTCACTGAAAAAAATCAACACTATTAACATTGAAAAAATTGTCAAATGCCAAATCGTGGATGTAATCATACCAAAAGTCACACAGCAATTTTCTCACACTCTTGAAAAGGATGTCATTTTAATGCAGGGACAACACACATTTCTGTTACAAATGTTAATGACAATGGACCTATACATTTTAACATAACAGATGTTGTTATTAAGAGTATTGTCTTTGTGTTATGTTGTCATTTTTAAGTGTGTAGTGTTGTGTTGATTTTCAGTGACAATCATTTGAAGTTGACAAGTGTTGATTGGACAGTTGTTTGTCCACTCATAGAGCTGATATGGCTCTGGAACAGGTGTTTAAAACTATCAGAAGTGTTACATTAACTCTGATGGGTGTGGGCTTGTAAAAACACTGCTGGTCAGATGCTGGTCGGATGTTGCATTTGGAAAGGATGCACTTCAAAATCTCCACAATATACTGAACCTTTTCATTTCTTGCGTCGAACAGTTCAGGTGAATGCTGGAAACTCACTCTGATGCAACACACTTTATCTACGTTTACAAACACACTTTAGAATGCATACAAAACTCACATGTATCTGACCTTTCCCTGACGGGATCTTAGATTGAGGAGGGCCCACTCAAGATCACTTTGGATAATTATGTTTGTGAAAAAATGCTTCCTGTTTATATATACCAAGTGTAGATTGGGGAGTTATTTTGTCCCTTTCTAGAGCTAATATGGATCTGGGTCGGCTTTTTAACACTATCAGAAGTGTTAAATTAACTCTGATGGGCGTGGATTTGTATAAACACTGGCATAGGATTGATTTTTCACACTGCAGTGACCTCTTGAAGCCGGCTGTGGGTGAGAGTGAAGCGGTGTGGTAACCCAGTTGGCACCAGGAGTCATTTGTGGTGACTGTAGTCCCCTTGATTCAACCCATCCCTTCCTCAGGAAATCAGTCACTTAGCCTTCAGGATGGCTCGATGTTTTATTAGACCAATAGTGATTTTAATTGCATTGGATAATTCATGTTTATTGTTTTTACTGTTTGTTGCAACTCCACATTAAATAGTTGGGAACATGGCGTTTTAGGATGTAATGGGCGAGGGCAGTTAGTTTGGCGTCTGGCCTCTCCGAGTCCATCTGTGTTAGATTAGTGTGAAGTCACAGTCCTTGATGAGGAAATTCACACACACACACACACACACACCTACACACACACCTACACACACACACACACACACACACACACACACACACACTGGGTTATGAAGGTTATGCTTTCAAAATGTAATCCATTACAGTTGACTGATTACCAGCATAAAATTGTAATCAATCACACCAATCCACCAAAATCTATCAATATGAAGTGTATCAATATACTGTATGTGAGTAATTGAAAAAGTTATTATTTACTTATTTTAAGTATTTTTTTTTAACTTTACTTACAATGGATTGCAGTAACATTTTTGTAATGAGATTTATTTGATCATATATTCAGTTACTCCTCAATGCAACACAAATTCACACACACACACACACACACACATATAATAAATAATTAACCTCATGTATTCAGTGTCTTCAGTGTTACCGTGTATAAACCCCCTGCCTTGGTAAATTCTGTGGAAGCAAACTAGACTAAACATTGTTTTTCAACGTTCTTAGAAATTTTTATTGCCTAACTATGTGTGGGTAAATGTGTTTTTCATGGTTCCTTGTAGTACATTTCCAAATTCACAAACAAAGTACCAAGTGCCAAGCAGGCTACAATGAATGTACAGGAGTCTGTCTTGGTGACATTGGTGCTGAGACACAGCTCCCAGTTTCACAGTTCATCCTGTTTCACGTGATACATGGACAATAGAGCCTCATATACAGCGGACAGGAGACTATACATATCACTGTACATTTATACATTCAACATCTATAGCAATGTGTCCAGTAAAATCACATTACAAAAAGTTATTGGGCCGTGTAAAATTCAAGTCAAAAGTTACCAAGCAGAAGATTTTTCTAATTGTATAAAAAATATGTAAGTGAGGCCATTTCCACAGGTTAGGCTTACCTGACAAGACAAAAGCATGGATCTTAATAGACTTTACACTATGAGTTGCATCTTTCCTGATTCCTGTGAAGCCCTCTCCATCGTACTGAACTGGAGATAAGGAAACAGCACCATGTTTGGTAAATGTAAACAGGAAGCATTTTGTTACAAGCATATCCAAAGTGATCTTGAGTGGGCCCTCCTCACTCTAAGATCACGTCAGGAAGACGTCAGATACATGTGAGTTTTGTTCACATTCAAGTGTTTGTAAACATTGAACATAAGTTCATTGCATCAGAGTGGGTTTCCAGAATTCACCTGAACTGTTCGATACAACAATGGCAGAGTTTTGTATGCATTCTTCACAAAGTGTGTTTGTAAATGTAGATAAAGTTTGTTGCATCAGAGTGGGTTTCCAGAATTCACCTGAACTGTTCGATACAAGAAACGAAAAAGTTCAGTATATTGGGGAAATTCTGAAGTGAATCCTCTCCAAACACAACGTCCATCTGATCAACAATGACACTGCAAATTGGTCACAGAAGAACAACATAGTACATAAAAAATTTAACATTTTATATAAAGAAGTATAAAGTAATTAAAATAGAGATAGGATTCTTTGAGCACTCTGGATGTTTTGACCCTCTATAAAGATTGTTTTGAAAAAAACAACAACCAACAAACAAAACTGGTAATCAGGTTTAACATTTTTTAACAGTTTGCGTGTGCGTCATGTATAATCTCATATATTTCCATGAAACTGAATTGTCAAGCCTACCAAGTTAATCCTCTGCATTACCAAACAGGGCCAATGAACATTTCCAGGCACATCGCCTTGACGACAGATGCAAAAAATACCCCTGTGTCCTCATTGTGTATGATAGAAAAGTGCTAGATGAAGAAATAAGATCCAGGGAGAAAAGTTTAGAAAAAGCAAGACAGAAAAAGAAGCAAGTTTTTCAGTGCAAGGAGAGGAGGATGATGTAAGAGAGCAGATGTAATTCAGGAAGGAGACGGAGACGTTAAGTATTTCTTGGTAATTTTCTTGGTAATGAGTTTTCAGATCACCAAGCAATATAGGGAGTGGCTCTGCTGCCCTGACTGGTTTGGGAAGGTGATCGCACCGCTGGCGAGAAGAGAAGAAGTCATAAAATTGAGCCTACAAATGTATTAGGTCTATTCCCTAAATAAACTATGAGCCATCACTTGCATAATCAGATCACTGCTCAGGACATAAAAGCATTTTGTAATGCATTTGCAAGCTATGATTACGTCATGGTTTAATGGCTAGAGCAGGGGTTCCCAAACGTGTTCATGTCAAGAACCTATGATGCTTCAGACCACAGACTCACATTTGTTCCAGGGACCCCCAGTCTACGATTTTTGTCTTCTTTCTATAGATAGATGGTGGGGTGCAGAGACAATGATAGTTACACATGATAACAGTAGTTCTATGATGACGGGCTTGATTGGCTTAGGGGATGAAGCCCGATCACCCCTGTAACACTAACATGCCAACAACATGCTGCATCACAGGTCTGATTGACAGTAACTGTGCAGTCAAGTATACCAGTTATGGTCTGTCCCTCTCTTACACAATAAACAGTGGTAAGGGAAATGTCATATCCATCACAACACATGAGTCTCCAAGCATAACCAGACTAGTGATAAGTCTTACTAATGTTCCAGCATTTTAAGACTCCATCACCATAAGTCCTCCTATTCACAGGTGCTGTGTCCAGAATTAAGCAAAGACCCCGACACATCCAACAGCTGATGAATGGACAGGGCATCGACCGTGATGCTGTTGTACCTATCTCCTCCACACTTATTTCCACTGGCTGTTGATGCTGCTACACATCATGTAGAATGAGCACATATAGCCACCAGAGGGTCTCTGCCTGCTAACACATAAACTTGTGAAATGCCATCAAAAAGCCGCTGAGCTGGTGCCTTGCCTCCACTCGCTGACCTAGTAGGACACTTGGTGGGTCTGAGAAAGGCTCTGAGAGAGACAGCTAACCAGCCGCTCGTGTTTCTCTCTGGTGCAGAGAGAGGACAGAGAGTGGGCAGGGACAGCTATCCCCAGAGACAGGTTCGGCGCCGAGGCACTCAAAGTATTGCTGTGGGGATCGATGGCGGCGACCAGTCCAGGACACATCGGGCAGTACTTCGCTAGTGGAGTGCCAGACGAAGCCATCCTCAGCAGTGTTGTCTTTCAGGCGCAGAAGAAAAGTGGATGCAGAGTGTAGATGCTTGCCTTATATAGGGTGGAGTGCCATAGGGTTGTATAGGCTCATCCTGATTGGCTGAGCATGTGCATTCAAATTTTAGTGCACTGAGGCCACTAGATGAGTATTTACGCCAACAGAGCCATGTTAGAGGGCGAAGCTTGTATGAAATAGAACAGAAGAGTGAGTAAAACCTCTGATCAGATTTATCATTCATATACATTTTCTCATTCTGCAAACGAAGTGAATTAAATAAAAGTGGAATAAAACAAATCCTCATTTTACTGGGGACCCTCTGGAACACCCTGGAGGATCCCCATTAGTCCCTGGACCCCAGTTTGGGAACCACTGGGCACAGAATTCAGTGTTAGCAGACAACCAAACTAGTTAATTAGTGATGGTGACAAGTCACACACAGTGAATTCAACCTCCTCCCATCATGTAGCCTCTTTCTGCCCCCCTAGTGTAAGACAAATAGAATATACCTTTTTACCAGAAGAAATGAACATTGTACATAAGGATCATGAGGTTTCTAACACTAGACAGGTGTAAACTATTATAATTTCAGCTTTATGCGTATGACTGCTGACCTCTGCCCGCACTTTGCACTTTATTAGCACAAATATGCAAATGGCCAACTGTTATCTGTCTTGTCTTGTTTTTGTTATGTGATATGTTTATTCTATGAGTTGTTTATTTGTACCTTTTAATTGCATCTTTTAAATTGCCCCATTTGGGCTAAATAAAGTTGTATTTAATCGAATTGAACTGAGCTGAATTGAGCTAAATTGAATTGAATTGAATTGAATTGAATCCCTTGCATTCCCCATCCAGTCACAAAAATGTAGTTGGCTATGTCTAAGCTGAAGATGTAACAGTTGGCAGTGGGATTCAGGCTTGCCTGAGCATGAAGTAAACTACAACACGGGCCTAATGTGTCAGGATTTGTTAATAAAGCCTCTATGATATGAAGCCACCAGTGTGTGAGTTGGATATGTGAGCCGGCGACTCTGCCTTCTTGGGGGCGGGTACGTCTCGACAGCGTGCAGGTTTACAGGAAATATGAGTATCAGGAAGTAGACAGTTTTTGAGATTTGTTTTGTCGCCAAAATTAGAATAGCCTTTAAAAGTTTAATCCGGGATAAAACAGGATACATTCCATTCAAAGCGTAACTTAGGTGTGTTTACGTTGTGAACTTTCACTCTTTTCTGGGCGCAGCGTACGAATTCCAAGGTAGGATTTAGTTTAGATAACACTTCAGTTTCAGTGCTTGAGTGCATTAAAGCAGTAGCACTGTAATAACCTCAGAAAACTGCAAACACAACAATCAAAGGAAATTTTTACCGAACTTTATTTAAATCGAGGCTGGAGAGGTGAGATCAAAGGTATTCGCGGCAGCGCGTAACGGCAGAAAAAAGGAAGCAGGCTGACTGACGTACAGAAGTCAACTGTCACTTCAGTGTTGTAGGCTATAGGCCTGAAAGTATCGAGTAATAACAATAAAGAGCTCATTTGAGAGGAAATTATGTCTGCCATATCTGAAGTGAGCGCTTTATAAAATTGAACTTGAAGTATATGGCTGTGAACCTTTACATAGATTCTGTGCTGTTGTGTATCTTTGCTCAGGAGCAAACAGCTAAATCGTCAGTGTTAATTTAACTCTCAGAGTGTACAGATCAACACTATGCCAGTGTTTATATCAGTCCAAACCATCAGAGTTCATTTAACACTTTTAGGCGCCCAGAGCCATATCAGACTGGACAAACAACGCTCCAATCAACACCTGTCAACTCAAAATCACTCTCACTGAAAAATCAACACTAACTAACACTGAACAATTTTCTGTGTGTGTTGGTGAGTGTAGGAGCAGCTGAGGACATGAACCGTGTCCCCCTGCAGCAGCCGCAGAGCTGCGGGTCCTGGGAGCTGAAGGAGCGGCTGGGGACCGGAGGCTTTGGAAATGTCACAAGATGGCAGAACAAGGTACATAACATAAACACGTCTGCTATTATGGCAATAACTGCTATTGCTCTTAATAAATGCTTTAACCTTTCCCCTACATCTCTCCTTCAGTTTACGTTGGATTAAGAAAAGCATTACTATGAATGTCCTACTGTATTTATTGGTATTTAGGTGTTGGTTAGGTGTTTGTCACAGGTACTAAAGAGACCTGCATCCACAGAATGGACCAGATGATGGTCTCTTGGCCGGATTTCTCCAAATTACTCTTTGCACTTTCAATGACCCCAGAGAACCTTCCCTTCCTTCATTAAAAAAAAAAAAGTCACATATGAAAACCCACATGTGAATTCCAAAGCACATATGTTGTTGACACATGCTGGTTTTTGACATGTGAATATGTGCAATTTCTCATGTGAAAATGACATTTTCACCTGTGAATTGTCTCTTTGCACATGAAATTAAGTTTTCACACATTAAACAAATATTGTCATATGTAATGACAGGTAAAAACATAAAAACAAATGTTAAAAAAACAACACTTTTCACCACCTATGAATTGAAATTTTCACATCTGAAGTAAAAACAGTCACATGTGATGTCAGAATACAACGTGAAAACAATTGTTCACATTATGAAAACCAAGCGTGTCCAAGTGTCCAAAAAGCAGAAAAGTGCTTTGAATTCCCATGTGGGTTTTCGGATGTGACTTTTTTTGTAAGGGGTATGACATCAATCCAGGAAGCGGACATCTTTATGCACCTGGTTCAATAGAATAGATTGTGGTTGAATGATATCACACCCAGTCACAGGATGAGAGCATTGTAGACGTGCATCCTTAAAGCATGCGAACATGGACACACCCACTAGTGGACCTTCCTCTCTCTCTTCACCACTGTACCTCAGCAGTATTACTCACACAAGGCATACTTAACTAAAATTGGCATATACCATATGAATCATAATCACTGCATACAAATGATAATGAGTCAAAAACAGATATGCTGAATTATATTGACCCGAAGTATATGAAAGGGCGATCCTTTGGGTGAGGAATCTTTGTCAGAAAAGGTTTTCTCAGGTGGTTTCAAGTCCGGATGTATCTGTGCTCTTGTTTGCACAAAGACTTGTCATTACTAACTGTAATAAAATAAACAGGTGGCAACCGTTTCCTTGTCCCTTGGTGACCCCACTACTGGCTTTGTTTACATTATGATTTATTGAATGGAACATCAAGGTTTATTTACATTTGTGATATTTGGAGAATTTGGAGTAAAACACACCTGTGTTTTGAGTTATGATGGGCTATGGAAATTCAGAAAAGCTCATTTTAAATCTGCAAGTCAAACTCTTTAAGAATATGAATAAAATTTTGATTTAGTCAAATAAGCACTGGGTTGAATCTTCCAGTTGAACCTGATACAAACATGTACTCATATTGTTGCCTGTCAGGTTTATTCTGCTATTTACTATAATTAAGGATATAGAGATTATTTATTGTCCAACAATTTCATCACCGTGAAGTATTGCTAATCATCAGTGCCACTCCAAGCCGGGCTGTGAGAGGAAATGGAAATGACAGGGGTGGAAATGACATCGGGGAGTGGCACATTAGGGCAGGACTGCCACTACTGCTGGTGCTGTGATGATTAAGCTTCCTCCTTAGGAAATCCCCAGTCTCCCTGGATCAATGACGATTATCCACGATCTATTTGAGAACAAAGTTATGGGAACTAGGCTGGGAGGCTTTTTCCTTGATGATGCCATGAAGAACGGGCAATGAGATGTACTTCTATTGCTCAGCATGTTTGGCAAGTGGTTAAAATATGTGTATGTTGTGCCATCGCCTCTCTTTTCCATCTATTCTACTTAAACTAATTTAGCAGCAACACCCTACTGTAAGCCCTACTGTACCTGGACAACAACAACACCTATGTGAGAATGCTGTTCATCGATTTCAGTTCAGCATTCAACACCTTCATCCCCTCCAAACTGATCACCAAACTCGGTGACCTTGGCATCAACACCTCCCTCTGCAGCTGGATACTGGATTTCCTAACCAACAGACCCCAGTATGTTAGGTTAGGCAATCACACCTCCTCAACCCTCACCCCGAACACTGGCGTTCCACAGGGCTGTGTGCTGAGTCCTCTCCTCTACTCCCTGTTCACCTACGACTGCACGCCTGTACATGGTTCCAATACCATTATCAAGTTTGTAGACGACACAATGGCGGTGGGCCTCATCAACATCAACGATGAGTCGGCCTACAGGGAGGAGGTCCAGCACCTGGCGGCGTGGTGCGCCAACAACAACCTGGCCCTCAACACCAAGAAGACCAAGGAGCTCATCGTGGACTTCAGGAAGACCAAAGGCTGCACACACACCCCCATCCATATCAATGGAACGGAGGTTGAGCGTGTCACCAGCTTTAAGTTTCTGGGTGTCCACATCTCCGAGGACCTCTCTTGGACCCTCAACACCTCAACCCTGGTCAAGAAGGCACACCAGCGTCTCTTCTTCCTGAGGAGACTGAAGAAAATCCACATGTCTCCTCAGATCCTGGTGAACTTCTACCGCTGCACCATCGAGAGCATCCTTACCAACTGCATCACAGTTTGGTATGGCAACTGCTCTGTCTCAGACCGGAAAGCACTGCAGAGGGTGGTAGAAACTGCCCAACGCATCACCAGTACTCCACTCCCTGTCATCGAGACTGTCCACCTCAAGCGGAGCCTGCGGAGGGCGCGCAGCATCGTCAGGGACACCTCACGCCCCGGCCACAGACTGTTTGCCCTCCTCCCCTCTGGGAGGCGCTACAGGAATCTCTGTTCCAGGACCAGCAGGCTCAGGAACAGCTTCTTCCCCTCAGCTGTCACCTTACTGAACTCTGCACCACGGTGATAGCCCCCATCCCCGGATACCTCCCCATCCCCCCACCCCACCGGTACCCCACACACACACACACAACAACACCCAGACACCTTCCTCCAGTGACTATACATACTTACTATACACATGTTCATTCTGTATATACTATACACCATACTGTTCATACTGTTATTTATCTTAGCACACTCATACTATACTGTTCATACTGTTGTTTATCTGTTATTTATACTGTTATTTATCTTAGCACACTCATACTATACTGTTCATACTGTTATTTATCTGTTATTTATACTGTTATTTATCTTAGCACACTCATACTATACTGTTCATACTGTTATTTATCTGTTATTTATACTGTTATTTATCTTAGCACACTCATACTACCCCTTACAGTTTATTCTATTTATATACTTAAGTGTATTCATACCACTCTGTTCATACTGTTCATTCTGTTAATACTGTTCATACTGTATATACACCATACTGAATATACTATATATATTATTATATACATCTTGCATATTCCTATATCTTGCATACTCATATCCACTGTTCATACTGTTGATACTGTTAATACTGTTCATACTGTATATATCTTAGCACATTCATACTACCCTTATAGCTTATTTTATTTATATATATATGTACATTACATTGCACTGCACTTTTACTGCTTCTTTTGCACTTCTGGTTAGATGCTAAACTGCATTTCGTTGTCTTAGTACTTGTACTCTGTGCAATGACAATAAAGTTCAATCTAATCTAATCTAATCTAAGGCCACCTTAAAGTAATAAAGATTTTCACTGCTATTTAGCCATTATAAAATATAAATTGTTGTATATAATGTAATTAAACAGAAATGCCTTGATTTAAGATTTTTACTGCTATTTAGCTTTTGTAATGTGTATTGTAAATATTGTAAACAGTCCAATTAAGCAGAAATGCCCAAATTAAAGGCTGAATTAAAAAATAATATTAAAGATTGTTGCTACTAATTAGCCATTGCAAAATTTAAAGTATCGTTTACAATCTCATTAAACAGAAATGCCTTAATTTATGGCCGTCTTCATATTTTTGCTGCTTATTAGCTTCCCTAAAGAATGAACAGCCTATAGATAATAACTCTGTGTGTGTGTGTGTGTGTGTGTGTGTGTGTGTGTGTGTGTGTGTGTGAATGCATGCAGGACACCGAGGAGCAGATCGCTATAAAGCAGTGCCGTCAGGAGCTGAGTGAGAGAAACAAAGAGCGATGGTGTCTGGAGATCGAGATCATGAAGAGGTCAGTTTCATTCTGTCACATCACAGTTCATGTAACAGTTCAGACGTTTATTTTTTAGTCTGGACACATTTTCTCATAAGGTACCTTTGCCTTTACCTTGTCATTTACAGTTGTACTCTTTAGGAAGCTGTTGGTGGTGTCATGTCTGTGTCTCTTTAGTATAAAACAAAGACTAGAGCACAGTGTTTTCAAGCCACACTCAAATCAGTCAACAGAGATTTGGTCTTTACTATGCGTGAATAATAAAGACCAAATTTCCCAACTCCTGACAGTTTTTCTGTCTGCCCACAGCATCTTGCCTGAACTTGTCTCTGTGTTTACAAAAAAATCAGGATTCTCTCTTTGCACTGTGATGTAGCTACTGACTGTAATTATTTAACTCAACTGAGGGAATCTTTCAAATTATATTTGCTTATGGAAATTGTAAAATGTGATTTTCTTGTTTCCAAAAAACTGTTTTTCACATTGCAAACACCTCGGAGAATCCTTTTGCCATGCGAAGCCTTTGATGCTTGGCTAAAACGTCTTTCTGGCATGCGAGACAAGCATTGGTCTGGCATGTTTTGACTCACCATGGTACATTCCATGACAAGCTGCGAGCTTATGACTTTGACATTTTAATTTTATGTACCCATCTGTTTTACAAGTGTTCTCAAAATACAAAGGGGCTAAATTTATATCCTGGAATAGTAAAAACTCACCCAAGACATTAAAAAATCATGACAATATGGCAGTTTGGGCTATTTTAGTCCGTTGGTGGTTATTTCTGACAGAACCATTTGCCACCTCCTCATCTTGCTGTACTTTGGTGAGTGTGGTGCAGCTTGGCACAAATCTTTGTTGTCTATGAGGGCTTAAGTTTGGTTGTCGGGTCTCTGGAGTGGGATGACAGCTTGCTAGGGTTTTGATTTTTTGTGAGTTGTATGTGTGTTTTGTCATTTGTTGGTGTGAGCACGGGTATAAAATCGTCTTTTTTTCAGGTCCCGTTTTAACAAGTGTGTTGTTTTCAGACAGACTTGGTCACAACCACAACCCTCTCATGCACCCACGCTCAACTAGTGGAAAAAACCACAGGGCAGGGGACGCATATAGGACAACCTACCATTATATTATTACAGCTACTTAACACAGATGTAACACACACATATACTGTTCACACACAGCTTTCAGAATGTTTTTGAGTCTGATGCATGTGTATAGCGCGTGCATAGCATCGGTTTTTCATCGGCATATGCGTCATTGCTGAATGGTCTAGTCAAAACTAAGAGAAAACACCATACACCCTGCAAACTCATGCAGACTCACTATTTAATCTCACTTTCACACACTCCTTTTCTATCCACATACCCCAAGGGACATTCCCAAATAACCTTAAGGGAGGCAGAGAAGAGATGAGAGAGATATTTCCCACATCAGGTCATATAATTCTTATCCCCGCTGCATCAGGAAGACTTCTGTAGTACCGTGATATCACTGTTATGATTTTCTCATCATGTTTGGGTTAGCTTGCTCCATCTGTCACCATTCACAGTCCAATGCGGCCAAGAACTAAAGGTCTGCGGGAAAAAAACACTGATTGATATGCTTTATTATTCTAGTGATGACTATTATCTGTATGAACCCACCACCTGCTATTGTAGCGATTACAGCACACTGATTCTATGTTGTACAATGGTTCCAGTGTAAAACATTTGCCTGTGGGATATCAATTGGTGTTTGTTATCTTTATATTTTCCCTCTGCTTTTTTAATGGGCTGTTCAAAGAGAGCCTGATCCTGTGACAATCAGAAACACATTGTTTCAATTTGAGGTGCGCCACAATGAAGAATGTGAAACAGATAGAGAGAGAACACAGCAAGTCAAAGTTGAGATGAGGGAATGGACGGTAAGGTTTAGAAGGTGCCTGTAGTATTAATAAGAGTATGTAACCATGATTAATTTGATTAACTGACTGATAGATGTGTGTTTCTCTTTCCTCACTCAGGTTGGATCATGTTAATGTGGTGGCAGCCAGGGAAGTTCCTGAGGGAATGCAGAGACTGGTGGCCACCAACGACCTGCCACTTCTGGCCATGGAATACTGCCAGGGAGGAGATCTGAGAAAGGTCTGTCTGTATGCGTGTGTGTGTGTGTGTGTCTGTGTGTGAGCGTGTGTGAATATCAGGGCCCGAAATGAATGGGGGCTCCAAGCAAAAATGCCCTTGAAAGTTCATAAAATGCCTGTGAAATCTAAAGTGAGAGGGGGGAAAAAATGCCCCTGATAATTAGGAATACCCTTTTTTGCATTTCACCCTGTTTCACCCCGTTTAATTCGTTGAGTTGTCAAATATTCACACGTGAAAGTGACTGCTGTCCCCCGTGGGCCACTGTAGGTGATTGGAGGGATTCTTTCCAGTTTGCCCTGGGCGAGAAAAAATGAAGCGCTTTTTTTAGCAGAGAACAACTGAGTACGCGACCTGAAGCAGTGGAAAGTGTTGGCACCATGCAGCCGGCAGTCAAAGAAAATGCCAACGCCATACAAACCACTGCGTCATAAAAACTAAAACAACCAATATGGTAAAAAAACAAAACAATGGAGGGGTGGAAGATGGGACTATTTGGGGACAGAGAGTGGAAAACGGCATCATCCTGCCCTGTAAGATCTGCCAAGAGTTTCCAGTAGGGGGAAAGAAACGTGGGATGTGTGGAATATTATTATTTTAAGTAAAACAAACCTTAGTGGTACAAATTGAGTGCTTATTTGGCAATATGCAATGCAAAATTATATAATTTCAAAGTTCACTAAAACTGCCCCTAACAATGACCAAAATGTACCAAAAAATCTCTCTCTAATTTCTGTATGTGTGTGTGTGTGTGTGTAAAAGAGAGGGAGTCCATTTGGGTTTGCTTTCTGCTCAAATCTTCAATCTTCAATCACATGGCCTCCGACACAGTATGTCTGATCCCTTAAACACACAATCTACTTAATGGATGGAAAATACCTATTTTATTGTACATTGTGTTTTGAAAAGAGCAGAAAGTTCCAAAACATTAACAAAGAGGACAGATTAGTGTGGAATGAACCCTTAACTATGACTGTGACTGTCTATAGCAGACTGTTTTCTTTCCATAATTCACAGTATCAAATGTCTGTGTTTGTGGTCTCTGCAGTATCTCAACCTCTTGGAGAACTGCAGTGGAATGAGGGAAGGATCTGTTCTGATTCTGCTGCGGGATATTTGTGAGTACGCTACATAACCCCAAGCTCCAGTGTGACTACTAACAAGTTTTGCATATATGAGAGAGGGGAGAGGGAGAGAGAGAGAGAGAGAGAGAGAGAGAGAGACAGAGAGAGAGAGAGAGACTGAGTGATTGAGTGAGCTGGCAGCGTGATTAGCTTCCTGTATTATGGAGGATATGGTCGCTCATGGTGACCAGTATCATGATGTCATCAATGACCCTAAACCGCAGCCCTGAGTCACTACGGTGACAGCTCACACTCATGCAGAAGTATACGTCAGAAATCAAAGACACTCACACTCTCTTTTGCAAACCCGTATGATGTGTGTGCATGTACCCGTGCACACACTCACCTCATACGCACATATCACACACACTGTATAAACACATTTGAGAGAAGACACATATGGTATGGATCACACACATCTTCAATGTCTCGCCTGGCTCGCTTAAGAGTCACACACACACACACACACACACATAGAGAGAAACAGAGAAACTCCTTTTCCTGTTACCCATTGGCAGACATTTCCTGATACTGACTGAGCCTTTTAAACTGTACCACCAGCTAGGGTAAAGACATAGGCATGCACACACCCACCTAGCCCACACACACACACACACACACACACACACACACACACACATACACTTAGGGGCCCAAAGGTTATGAGTTCTGCATCATTTAACACTCTTAGCCAACACACTCACTAGTCACCCTTTGACGCACAAGTGAAGTGACAATATAGTTTCAATTGTAAATTGAGACAAAGCCCTTTGGGCTATAACCACAGTCACTACACATCAGTGTCTTTGTTTACATGCACAGAGTAACCCGGCTACTGGCCGCACTCCGGTTAAGGTCTTTTTTGGATTAAGCTGTCTTCATTCACCTTTGCCACCAGCTATCCTCTACATATTTGACTGAGGTTACTTTTAATGAAGGGCAAAGAAATTATCATCCCAACAGTAATAACAATAGTAAATACTGAGCACTGACATGTTTGTTGACAAAAAAAAAACAACGTAACCAAAAAGTGAAAGGAGTAAAATGTTTACATGCCAAAGTAACTCATTTAACCCAATTTTTGGAGTAAGTGAGCCAGTTTGAGCTTAATGGGCTTATTCTATCCAATTTATGATGTTTACATGTGTTGACCCAAACTTTGGTTATTTGAGTAACTGGGTTAAAAGGGAATTCTCTGTGCATGTAAATGTAGGCAATGATTTACTGGAAAACAAGCAATATACTTGGGAACGTTCCTGTACACGTCCATTCACACACCATCAAACATCAACATCAAATCAGTTAGGATACATGCAACTCTGTACTTCTCCATAAGCTATGTGACTCTTCTTCTTCTTCTTCTTCTTCTTCTTCTTCTTCTTCTTCTTCTCTGTTTCTTTTCTCCATTTTCCTTCCCCTCAGCCTCGGCTCTAACCTACCTCCATAAGAAGAGGATCATCCACAGGGATTTGAAACCGGAGAACATTGTGCTACAGCAGGGGGAGAAGAGAGTGAGTTGAAGACCTTCTGACCTTCTTGTTATTACAAATACGCCCCAGATCAAACCAAAAAAGGTCACATACAGGCTAACCGTTATTAGTCGCTTCATGAGGAATAGGTACAGGAGACAGGTCTGTCTCACATCCTCATGTTTTACTAGGTGAGTGCAGTATTGTTGTGTTGAATGTCAGTTTATAATTTAATTTAATGTGGGAAGTTAAAACTCACTCTATCTCCTTATCCCTGCAATTACCAGAGGCTTCTGGGATTGTATACCGCTTACCTTCCTGTATGGGCCTCCCTCTGTTTGGTTTATTATGTAATATACCATCTCATCCCCCGGCCCGCCATAGAATGCACGGAAATGAAGCGTGTTATATAACTGTGGCTAGACATATTAAAGATGTTTATTCATGTTTATGCGCATACTGCTGTATTTATGGGATTGTACTAAATACACTTTATCTCTGTCAAGTTTACATTTTTACATAAAACACTTGTTTTGATTGTTTTTTTTACATAATAGAGGACAGTAAATCCAACATACTGACGCAATTGTTGATTTAGGTTATTGAGGCAGAAGTTGGTATGCACAAATGGAAAGAAAGGCATCAAGAGCTTATATCTGTTCATGTGTTCGTGAGCCACTCAGGTTTAGGTTATCCAGTAGTAATTACAGGATATCATTTTGTCAATAGCACTTATTTATTTGACTTTCTCCCCCAATTTCAGTTGATCCATAAGATTATAGATCTCGGCTATGCGAAGGAGCTGGACCAGAGCAGCCTTTGTACCTCATTTGTGGGAACTCTGCAGTACCTAGTAAGTGATGAAAGGTCGAGGTAAACATGCATTTGTGTGTGCACATGAGCTCTGAAGTGTGTTCCACACACTAACAACTGAACCTGTTCTTTCTCTTTCCTCCTCCCACCTTCCAGGCCCCAGAACTCATCGAGAGACAGAAGTACACAGTCACTGTGGACTACTGGAGCTTTGGGACTTTGGTGTTTGAGTGTATCGCAGGATTTCGTCCCTTCTTACCAACCTGGCAACCTGTTCCCTGGTAGTACCACCCTCAAACTAGTCTGCATGCTGAATCACAAAACTTCCATACCTAGGCAAATTTCAAATAAAATAAACAAGACTAGACTAGACTGTTTTTTCTTAGTAAGTTCCCTGAATAAGGGCAATGCACATCAAGCATTGTGCCAACAGGGTGGCACCCATTTCATCCCCCTCAAATCTCCCCCTCTCCGATTGCCAATGAAATTACAAACACATTCCTCAGCTCCAATGTTCCTTTACACCTCACCCACTGCAGCCTTGGTTTTGAATAATAAGCTGTACGATTACATTTTCTTTTGAGTTGGATGTTTAGTAATGATAAGCTTCATTCCAGATAAATATTGTTATTACATGAATGGATTTCAACACGAGGAGAGAACAAACGAGAGTAGCCAGAGGAAAGAATTGAAGGAAATGTGGGTTTGTGCCGAGGTCAATTCCCTTGGTACTATTAATTTGCACCGCCAAACCTAAATTTGTCAGGGATTTTTTCCAAATGATTCTCTGCCTCTATCTCCCACATAATCCATCAATTTCCTTTTTAGGCATAATAAGCTGAGGATGAAGCAGGATGCTGACATTGTGGTGTACGAGGACCTCACAGGAGAAGTCCGCTTCTCCAAACATCTCCCGCAGCCCAACAACCTCAACAGGTAACAGACACGCACACTAATGCTTACTCATGACTATAAGAATCTCAGCGCAACATCTGAACATTGTGTTTTACAGTCTGTTGTTGGAGCGGCTGGAGAAGTGGCTGCAGCTGATGCTCAAGTGGTCTCCTCAGGAGAGAGGCAAAGACCCCCAGTCCACACCCAGCGACTGCTTCTCCCAGCTGGAGACCATACTGGAGCTCAAGGTTTTCTCTTTCATTCGTTCATTCATTCATTCATTCATTCATTCATTCCTTTTGTCTTGTTGTCCCCCACACAATGAAATCAAGACTATAGATCAGGCTGTCTCCAACCGTCTGTCAAACGCAATATCTTAGACACCACTGGTCTGATTTTGACGAAACTCAGAGGGATGATGCGTCTTTGCAATGTGTTCCAGCATTTTAAAATATACACTGCATACATATAAATATACACCTAATGGTGGCACTATAATTAAAGGTCACATTTTTAATCTCAAACGTGATATCTCAGATACCAGTGGAGACATGATGCATTTCGGCACTTCGTTCTAGTGTTTCCAAAATTACACTGATAGGTCTGATGGGGTAATCATCATAATAAAAGGTCAAAATTTCTATCTTTGGAAGGCCCTAACTGCTACACCAGTGGTCCAGTTGTGATGAAACTTGGACAGATGATACATCTTGTTTGTGATTCTGTTTCTGATTCACGGGGTGCCTACGTCATTTTATAGGGGAACATCATGTTTGCTTGTTCTTTCTCCACCATGCTTAATCTTTCTCAATCTCTCCTCCCCCAGCTGGTTCATGTTCTGAACATGGTCTCTGCTAAGATCCTGACGTACTCAGTTTCGGCCAGTGAGACCGTGGCTGACTTGCAGCTGAGAATAGAAAAAGACACCAACATCCCTCCAGCCAACCAGGAGCTGCTGCTGGAGGCTGGATTAGCCTTGGAGCCTCATGGAGAGGCGACGCAGTGCGCCATAGATTACACAGTAATATCTAACATAAATACATACAGCACCCACATGGACACGCAATATTCACCCATCGAATACACAATGTGAGAGTGTGCTGTGTTACAGTATGATATCTGTGTCTGTAGGAGATAGACGGGCGACGGACAGACTTGCCTCTGGTCTTCCTGTTTGATCGCTCCTCTTGCAGTTACGAACCCCAGTTTGCACCTCGCACACTCCCTGAAAACATACGCTTCGTCCGTGAGTACACTGCTTGTTTTTCCTTATATAAGAATAAGAAAAATACTTCTTCAACCTGTATTTCTCTACAATGGCTTCTCAGAGTCTTCATCTCTTTCTGCCTCTACCTCTGTCTGTTCATTTCAGGTGAATCTACTTTAGTGGCTTGAACATGATGAACAATTTTGCCAAAGCATCTAAATATAATTGAATAAAATAAATTAATAACATTTCATAAGTACTTCATAACAATAAACATCTGTTCCATTTGTCTGACTGTATGTGTGTGTGTGTGTGTGTGTGTGTGTGTGTGTGTGTGTGTGAGAGAGTTGTGTAATGAAAATCTGGGTTGCTGTGTATTCACTGCACAGTGACTTTCAGTACTTCTTTGTGTATGGGGCTAGAGTGTTTCTTTCAAAAGAGCGGGAAGAAAAAGTCAAGCAGGAACATTCACATAATGAATCCATCTGTCTCCGTCTCTCTCTGTCTTTGCCTGTCTCTGTCTCTCTCATAGAGACGGACCCTAAGCACATGCTGCCTTACAGTCCTCTGAGGAGGACTTGTGGCCAGGCATGGCACACCATCCGCTCCCTGAAGGAAGACTGGCAGAGACTGCAGCAGGGGCAGAAAGTTGCCATGTAGGACGCCCTCCCCACACACACACACACACACACACACACACACACGCGCTGTATGTCTATATTTGATAAAACATATACATATTTTCTCCTCTTTCTTTCAGCATGAGCCTACTGAGACACAACTCCTCACTGTCCAAGCAGAAGAATGAGATGGTGTCCATGCACCAGAGACTGACGGCCAAGCTGGACTTCTTCACCACCAGCCTGCACATAGACATGGACAAATACCAGGAGCAGAGAGCCACAGGGATCGGTACTGTGACACGAAATCATGTTGATAGATATCAGATTACTAAAGGGACTTAACACTGCAACTGCCAATATCGCATTACACCTTTAAACGGGTCATTCTTACTTTCCATCATCGATGATGTCAGTACCCCCCCAAATGAGAACAATCCTAATTGTGTGCAAGTTTTACTTCTTTTTTCGTCAAGGGAGATTGAAATAAAGAATATGTCAGGGTGTAAATTATTTAGAGCTTGATTTGGCTTGTTTTTTACCTCAGGTGGAAAATGCACAAATAATGTCCATAGTGCAGGAACCATCATTCTTCAAAAGCTATTCCCTTAATTCTATGTTTTTAAGCAAAAGTGATGAATAAACGTAAATATATACAAATGCTTACTGGTAGAATAGCAGTGGATCTCGGTCTACACTGTAAGATCATGTATCTAGACTTGAGTACTGAGTACAATTCATTCTGCCGCTGACTAATGATAGTCTGGTTACGTTTTCTAGCGTCAGAGAAACTTCTGGGTGTGTGGAGGGAAATGGAGCAGACTGCTGTCAGCTGTGGTCAGGTAGAGTGTGTGTGTGTGTGTGTGTGTGTGTGTGTGTAATTGTGTACACGTGTGGAAGGATTCATATACTGAAAACTAAAACCCATACTGTGGTGCAGGCCAAGGTGAGTGAACTGGAGGAGGAGATGATGCAGCTGCAGACAGACATAGTGGACCTGCAGAGACAGCCGTGGAGGAGTGGAGAGGCCCTGGACACACTGTAAGACACAATATGATCAGTCTGAACCTAACTTCATCATAAAAACAATTGCTTTTTGGACGTTAACCTCCATGCTTCTCTCTCTCTGTCCTTCAGTGAGGGAAAGGCCATGGAGTTGTTCCGCAAACTCAGAGAGAAACCCAGAGGTTTGAAATGAACATGCATCTGTTCACTATACACTTTACACTTCTTACAGTATTTCCATCTAAAAGTAAACCTGCTTCCTGCATCCTTCCTGTCTTTCCTTGTCCTTGCCCTGGTCAGACCAGCGGTGCTCGGGGGACAGTCAGGAGGTGGTGCGCTTGGTGGTTCAGGCTGTGCAGTTCTATGAGAGGAAACTCAGAGACTTCTACACTCACCTCAGGTACTCACACACAAACACGCTACATTCTCATAAAGCTCCAACAACAATTACAAGAACATGCAGAACAGTATACATTTTGCAACCTTACAAAGAAGAAGTACACATTTTGCAGTCTTACAAGGAAGAATAACTTAACTAAATATATAATAATAATAATAATGATAATAATAAACTTTATTTATATAGCTCTTTTCAAAAAGTTACAAAGTGCTTTACAACAAGAAAATATAGTTTAAAAAGTCAATAAAATATAATACGAGATAAAGGACTTAAAAGTAGAAAAGAACACCATCTAAAAGAAGGAATGCAATGAAATGGAATACAATAAATAATAAAAAGAAATATAATAAATTAAAATAGAATAAAATAACTTAAAATAAACACTAAGAGAAGGCCTTTACATAAAAGAAGTGACTTAAAAGATGATACTGAATATACTGTATATCATAATAATATAATAAGAACTAAATATATCATTGTATATGGAGGGGTGGCAGTAGCCTAGAAGTTAGAGAAGCAGGCTTGTGACCGGAAGATGGCCAGTTTGTATCCCAGGATCGGCTAGGAAAATGTGGGTGGGGAAAGTGAATGAGTAACGCTCTCCCCTCCTTCAACAACCTCTGTTGCGATGCCCTTGAGCAAGGCACTTAACCCCCAACTGCTCCAATGGAGCTGCTCAGTGGCCACCAGTAAAGGACTGTGGTTGTACTGGGCAGCTCCCAGGTGTGAATGTGTGTAACTGTACGAAAGTGAAGAAGGGTGTTGCTGGAAACAAGCATGCATGCTCAGGTGACTCTCCCTGGATAAATAAAGGTATATCTTGGTTGAATACAAGATTTTGTAGAACAAATTTTAATTTGTGTTGCTATAATGGAACACTGTGTGTGTGTGTGTGTGTGTGTGTGTGTGTGTGTGTGTGTGTGTGTGTGTGTGTCTGTGTGTGTGTGTGTGTGTGTGTGTGTGTGTTTTGCAGTAAGACGGTGGTGTGCCGTCAGCGTGTGATGGAGCTGCTGCCCAAGGTGGAGGGAGTGGTCCAGAGGATGGCAGAGAGCGAGCAAGTCCTCATGAGTCTGCAGGAGAAACGACAGAGGGAGCTGTGGAACCTGCTCAAAGTCGCCTGTGTGAGGGAACATGAAGTGCTCTCTCTCTCTCTCTCTCTCTCTCTCTCTCTCTCTCTCTCTCTCTCTCTTTCCCTCACTCTCTCTGTCTCTCCCTCTCTCTCTCTCCCTCTCTCTATCTCTCTTATTTTACTGCAGAAAGTGCAGTAAAATAATTTGCTTCCTCAAATCATCAAGACTAACAATTGTGATTAATAATCATGATCGCAATATCTAGCAAAATAATTAAGATGATCATTTTGTGCCATAATTGTGCTGCCCTGTTACACACATATTAATTAGCACAGATTAGTACATAATAATATGTATTCTCTTATCTAGAGTAAGGTTCGCAGCCCGGTGAGTGGGAGTCCTGATGGCATACGAACCCCCTCTTCAGTACCCCCCCTACTGACCCCCAGACACAGCTTACAGCAGTTGTGAGTGCACTCATACACACACACACACACACATACACACACAAACACAACACACAACTTTCAGAATGTTTTTGAATTCAGTACGTTTTCGAAGAGCCTGCGTTGCATTGGTTTTTCAGTGCTAAATATGTCATGCACCTGCTGGCTGATCAAGTCAAAGCTAAATTCACTCACTCCACTGCTATCCATTCTCCCCAAAGGATATCATCAAATAACCCTCTGGAAGGCACAAAAACATTTCCCATACATACAGTAATGTTTTTGAGAATGAGTAACATCTGGATGAATCATTCTGGGTGTGTTTGCAGTGATGAATCCCTAGTGGAGGAGAGCAGGACATTCGAGAGTCGACTCCAGAGTCTGCTGCATGACACCATCCAGGAGTCAGAGAGCAGCATGGAGGTAAACACACACACACACACACACACACACACACACACACACTGCGTGTTGTGATTTATAACTGTATTAAAGCCAATTTTAGCTAGTTTTCAGTACCCATCCTTGGATCAGCTGCATGAAGAGAGCTCACATTACTCCTGTTTTAAAGTCTCTGCATTGGTTACCAGTGAGCTGTAGAACAGACTGAAGATTTTTGGTAGATGGTATGCTACCAAAATATGTTCCTGCTAGAGCCATCGGATCCACAGACTCTCTTAGTTGTCTCCAAAACAAGGACTGAGACTTATTATGAGGCTGCTTTTAGCTCCTATGCACTCAGGCGTTGGAACAGTTTTCCATTTGACTTGAAGGCAGATAATTCAAAGTTTATAAGCCTTTAACTCTTAAATGCCCTGATGTAAAGCGCATTGCATTACATTTTAATGTAGGAAATGAGCTATATAAATAAAGTTGGATTGATTAATTGATTGGAATGCAAATACTTAGAAGTTAGGTGCCCTTACACAGGGGCAGCAACGTTTTGACCACTCTTTCACACACACATGCATATGCACAGTATGATTTTCTCTGAATTATGTGTGATGAAGATTATCTTGATCTCTACATCACTGCTAGGTGCTGAGGGAGTGGACGTGGCTGAACGGAGGACAGAGTTTCTCCAGCGATCTCTCCTAAACTGTCTCAGTCTTTGCTGAAATGTGAAGCGGTCCTCTGCTGCCCCTGTGTGGAAAGGATGGCAAACTGCATGAGGCTGCAGTTTCTCTGTGGACCATTTTGAAGGGATGCTCCCATTCATCAGCCACTGATTGTTACTGGCAGATATTTGCGTAATGAGATTAGTGATCGGCTCCACTACTCCTGTCTGACTTTGTAAAGGAGGAAACATTTTTTGCTTCCATGTAGTACATTGAAGCACATTCTATCTTTGATTAGCAATAACATAAAAGAAATGTGTTCGAGGTGGATCTTATTTATTCACTCGCCTATAAATTTAAAGTAAATGTTAAGTCATTTTTTTGACGAAGCTGCACTTCACCTTGCCCAGAACAAATATTAAAGCAAATACTGGTATCAGGGATCGTATCAGCTGATTTTCTTAAGACAAAGTCTGTCATCTGTTAATATAATTCCAATCAGAGCATTCCTACAGTATTACTGTATGTAGAAAGACGTTTAAAACTTCTCTTTTAAAACAGTGGGCTGTGTGACCTTAAAACGGTTGACAAATGTATTAAAAAGCACATTTTATGTTCATTTCTGAAAACGAGAAGTTTATAAATTAGTGTCATCGATTTGTTAATGTGATAAATCTTGTCCAGAAATATTTCTCTCTTACTGTATGTTTTTAGCCATATATTTTAGTCACATTTTAGTTTATCATTGTTGCTCTACATGGTGGACTTCTATCAGGATACAAACTGTATTTTACTAAGGCTTCATGATTGTGTTCAAAAATTAGGTGTTTCTGTATTGTATGGTATGTAACTATATTTCATTGTACTTCAGTGTAGTGTTTCTCACTGGACTTTCATTTTTAAGATATCTATTTTACTAAGCCAATCATTTACTGAAATGGGAGGCTATTATTGCTATATGCTGGATGATTGTAAGAATGTTGTGTCTGCATTTATTCAGTGGTTTTGTGCCCACTGATAAACAAACTGCATGTAACGAAAGAGACTCAGCCTGTCCAGCGTCCCTTGGCAGCCCGAAGACAATTTTCTGTTTTTCATTCTTGTGTTATTGCAGCTATTCTACTGTAGCTTGTCCCTGCCGCATTTGTGGCATTTTGGGTTATACGAGTCCCAAGGGCCGGCCTGCCAGTCAGAAGAAATATATTGACATAAAGGTCAAACCCAGCTCATCTGGCTTGGTTGAAGATCACAGCGTACCAGGCGAATGCCAGTGACTTTTGATGTAAAACCTGATTTTGAAACATTTCAATAAGGTCCAATCTATACTCTGTAGCTGAATTTTGAAAATTGCTACCGAGACGATTAACTCACTAATTGTCAGTTTTACATTACATTAGATTTTACATTAGTGTGGGCTGGATCTGGCCACTACTGCAATATTTTGCAGCGCTGTTGAGATTTTCTTTACGTTTGGCTTCAGAGCTGCACCCCCATCCTGCCCCCCAGTGATGCCCCACAGAGAGAATAAAGTCATGCATACAGGCACGGCCGCTCACTGCTGTGTTCCCTCTTAATCCCAGCTGTCAGACCTGGCTAACAGTACTGTATACAGATAGTGCCAAGTGTGGGGAGATGTTACATATTGTCAAGTGCCTGTGATGTCCTGTTGTCTGTATGTGTGCACATGTGTATTAAAAGATTGATAGCTGTAGGATTGTCATTATGTCAGAATGTACGACTATTAAGACATTTCCATCATGATTTTAGAAAAAGCTGAATATTGTTTTTTGAATACAATGATTTATTGTACTGTAAGCGATGTTTTTCTTTATTTTATTCCCAATCCCCTGGGAATAAGAGCACAAATTCTCTTCCCTTCCTCCACCTATTCCTTGTCAACCAAAAAATACAAAACAGCAGAAAAATACATAACTCACATAGACAGCGATGGACAGAACAGTGTTTGACATTCTTTATTCCATGAATTCAATAAAATCAGTTTGAGGTCTTAACTGCTGACTATTTTCCCTATTCAAAGCACAGCACAGACAAAGTGAAATGGTAGTGGTGAAGGTCTAACAGGTACAGGACACAAAAAGAGACAAGACAAAGAGATGACAGGGAGTTCCTAATTGCCATTGGCCAAAACAGGACCAGAAAAATAGAGATCTTTAGGCAACTGAGGGAACACAGTTTGTATTGTGTTGTTGAGGTTGAGCGGTGGAATCGAAATCAGTCAACTCATATGAGAAGTTAATAGTCCCTCTTTGTCTTTTCTGCTTAGTACTCTTTCGCTACTTTTATTGCATCAGTTTACACATCAGTCAATGTACTTGTCAATGTGACAATGAAAAGTCAAAATAAAAACTTAACACTTCCCTCTGGCTTTGAGAGCATGCACCGAAAAAAACACAACATAACAAAACAAGCATCCTCTATTAATCTCATTAGCTTGAAAAATCAAAGGTGAATCCAATACATGATCTGAGGGAAAATGAGCTGACCACACAGTCAAACTAAGAAGGTGCTTCAAACCTCATCTCATAAAGAATGATGTGTCTGAGGGACCAGGACAAATGCTCGACCGCCAATGGGGTGCACTTTGTCTGGTCAAACTGGTCAAAAGTAGCACATTATCTGGAGAAGAGGATGTTTTGTAGGAATTGCCTACTGACCACTGTGTTATTTTGCTGTACTGTGATAAATACTTAAAAGTTGGTATTGCTGTGGAACCTGTAAATGATGTAGAACCTAAAAACAACCAGGATAAATGACTCTTGATTCCTTTTTGATTACAGTACTGGAGGTCTTGGAGGGTGCTAAGGGTTGTAGGGTTAAGGCCAAAGAATGTGTGTGTGTGTGTGTGTGTGTGTGTGTGTGTGTGTGTGTGTATTTGTGCGTATGTGTGTGTGTGTGTGTGTGTGGGACTCAGAAGGGGGATGTGTTAAAGTGTTGTTGAGTGGACTTTTGAGGTGTTGTCACATTTGGGCTCTTTACTTTTCCCTCTCCCACGTTGCTTTCCTCTTTCCCGCTCCGTCTTCCCCCCTGAATCCCTACGCCTCCAGCTCGAAGCCCATGCCGACCTTGTGCCCACCAGTGTTGAAGTTCTTCCCGTCGATCAGAGCTGAGAGAGTGAGCTTCACTCCTGCAGGGAAAAGCGTCAGAATAATGATTCAGTTGCCGTAGCTCACTGTGCCCACGCTCTCCTAGCTGTTGTTACGGAAACATGCGGCAAGAAGAGGACAAGGAATCGGTGATGAGCTTACCTGGCCTCAGGGTTTGTGTGTATCCAACTCCAACGAGGCAGGCGTTGTTGACTTTGGTCTGTGCGGAGAAACACAGGAACGTGGACAGGTTAAGATAATCATGTGTGCAGCATCAGTAAAAGTAAGTACACAGTCATTAATATAAGATGCAGCTACATAACTGATACCATAAACCTGGTTCCCAAGCCTTTTCTCCATGACTTCTCCATGACTCGTTTTAAAATGTCCTTGTCCAAATTTTGAGACTGAATTAAAAAGTAACCATCAACTACACTAACCTTAAGCATTAGATTATAACATTATTTTAACTCTGTAAACAAAAAACAGTCAGCAACCAACAATATTTTTCTCCAACAGGGAAGTCTAGACTGTTTCAGAGCCAGCCACTGATTTTAGCGACATTTGACAGTATTCAATAAAATCATCAACGTCACAAATAAAATTTCATGACTTTTCCAAACCATTTCTCCCTTTCATCATTTTTATAACTTCTCTAGGCCTGGAAAATACTATTTTAAAAATCCATGACTTGTCCAGGTTTTCCAGGAGTGCACATATATATTGATACATCCGTCTGTTAGGCTTGTAGTTGTCTAGTCAAAGGTCAAGGTTTTCAATAAGTTACTTAAGTGAGAGTGGGATTTATGAGTGTTTTTTAATGATGTTAGTTGTGTCTATGAGTTGAAACCAGTACTTACAGACAGGGAGGTATCCTTATCCAGCTGGTATTTGGCTCCAATTCCAAAGCGTGTGTTGTTGCTGCCGGCCGTCCAGGCCAGGTTGACCGCCGTCTCCAAGTTGCCGTCCACTTTTTGGTAAATGGAGCCACCGAACTCTGTGCCGTCGTTACTGAAATAAAGCACCAGAACACCAATACAGCGAGGTGAGAACTGAGAAAAAGTGCAGAAAAAACAAAATCGACCTTGGTGGCAGTCGAGTTTAGACTGAACTTTATGATTCCTCTTTATGATTCCTCTTCTCTCATTGTCCAAAAAATAGAAACAAAATCCACTGGACTTGAATTGAAGAGCTGAAGACGTTTCGCCACTCATCTGAGAGGCTTCATCACTGTTACTGAGTGGCGGGGAATTCCCAGGTATTTGACCTCTGTGGGTGATTCACACCATGATGTCACGTGAAAGTAACTGAGGTCACATGATCCCCACCACTCAGTAGAACTGATGAAGCTTCAGTCCAGTGGATTTTGTTTTTATTTTTTGGACATCTTACTACCTGGATGACTGATATGAATCTACACACAGACACACTTCTCTCATTGCTGCTCTTGTTCCATACATAGCTTCCCTTTCCTGCCTCTGTATATGTATGTGATGTAGTATATGATGTATATGTAGTATGTATATGATGTAGTGTGGTATATAGTGATGTAGTATGGTATATGACATGTAAAGCCCTTTGAGGCATGCTAGTGGTAAAGGGCTATATAAATAAACTTGACTCTCTTGCCACAGCTGCAGTACTCACACGCTGGTGTGAAGCTGGAAGTCTCCGGCCTTGTATCCCAGGGCAAAGTTGTTCTGGGTCAGTTTAGATTTGGCAGTGTCAAAAGCCAGCTGGTAGCCGGCCAGCCAGCCCTCGTAGCCCAGCACAGCGGCCCCGTGGACCGTGGGACCGTCCATGTCGAAGTCCAGGTCGCAGCCCACGTTGACGAAGTCGCGCTTGTAGCCGGTCTTCAGCTTGGCACTCTTCTTGCTACAGAAGGAATGGCAAGGGAAGGAAGGAGGGAAGTGAAAATCAATTAGATAGCAGAGGTAATGTCTTAGTCTTGCATTACTATTATATTGTCTTCTATATTGATTGATTAATCTATTCCCTTCATTGCCCAAGTCATTGAAACTTTAATATTAAACTTTAACATTGACAGGATATGAATATGAATATGAATAATATGAACAGGATGGATCTTACCCAGTGTTGGGCACAAACGACGTGTCCAGAGCCAGCTTCAAGCCTTGAGTCAGCTACAGACAGACAACAGACAGGGGAAACAGACCATGAGATAATAGTTGATATGAAAAAGTATGCATTGATGTATATTTTTAATGTCATATACATCTAAATAGAAAAGTATCCTATTTGGGGTTGATTTTATAAACTGTTATCTGTATAAAATTCTAATGTATTTTCCTCAAGTGCACACAATGTGATTTAAAAAAAAATCAAATATCATATTTGTTTTTTTGACTCACCTGGTCCTCCATGGTGATTTCTGTGGTCAGAGTATTGTCTGTGTTCCATTTCTGGTTGAAGCTGAGGCCCAGCTCCTTCACTTTGTACTTGGTCTCCAGGTGGCCTCCTGACTTCCCCGTGTCTGTGTTGTTGGAGCCGGAGGTGGCAAACTCCTGAGAGACGGAGGGGGGGATGGAGGGAGAGAGGGAAGAGAGAAGGAAAATAAGGGGGGGAGGGGAAGCAGAAAGGCACATGAGTGACAATAACAGAGCCATATTAAGAGAGCACAGCTGTGGAAATTGGAGGGAGAGAAGGAGCGAAAACTATTCAGCGAGAGAAAAGAAGAAATAGAGGAAGAACAAACAAGGACCAGGGAGACAAGCATCGCTTCTGCACATTTCCTTTGCCACACAATCCCTCTCAGGTTTGTATGAGAAATACAACTTTAGGAGTACTAGTTGCTCTTCTGAATGACAGGAATGATGGAGAGATGAGTGGGGAAGGAAAATAGGGAAAATATAGACGAAACTGTTTGTAACTGGGTGAGGGAGAGGCTGCTTCTGACTCTATTAAGGCTGTAGCAGTAGAGGGAAGGGAGTCAGTTGGAGGAGCTACAGCTGCAAAGAAATGTTGGGAAGAAAGCCTGCATCACACACACACACACACACACAACTGGTATCACTGGCTTACCCTGCAGTGCACCTGTATTTAATCACAGCTACACATACACACACACACACACACACACACACACACTCTTACCATCTGAGAGGAACGTCCAAAGAGGAAGCAGAAAAAAAGACAGAAAAGAGAGAAAGTTAGGGAGAACCACACCGCATTTTTCACATTTGCCAATTTATCCGCTCACTGGGAAAAATGAAAAGCAGTGCTAAAGAAAACAGAAGCTGTATCCTGTGAGTTTGGACACTGACGGAATACATTTATAAATGTTTTGAATGAGGTTTGAGCTTTGTGGCATGTGGGAGATCCTGTACTCAAGCACTCATTATGGTTTTACCATGGCAACGAGTTCGCAGCAACAGAGACACACTGCAAGTCTGGAGCTAACTAAACACTTAGTGAAATGAAGTGCTTTTCTCCTCCATGATACAGCACACTGCCTGAGGGAAAGGAGGATGAAACTGGTCGGACAGACACTGGTACTCTGCTGAGTGTGTGTTGGACCGAGTATATGTCAGGCAGAAAACACACATCGGCATGGACTGCTGCCAGGCGGTGAGTCAGCCATCTGATCTACACCGCAGAGTCCTGAGAGAGAGGTCTGGACATGAAACTTAAAGACATCAGGCTTGCAAAGAGGACAGAGCTGTTGTACTTACAACTCCACTCTGGGACTTGGTCTTCAGGTCCAGTTTCACAACTCCAAAGCCTGGAGAGAAAAGAAATGGAGGAAGGATGGAAAAGGAGCTTTCATGTTGCACAGTATGATTCCAAAACAGCTGCAGCAACAATAAATATTCTGCATTTTAAACTGCACAGATCAAACAAAAAATATGACTCCTGCTTCAGCACTGCTTCATTCCAAAATCAATAACAGAGGAAATTAAATAGCAAAGTCTAGCAACAGTTCTGCATATATGCATGCTTTAGGAGAATTTGCTGACGTACCATAGCCCTTGTTGAAGATATCTTTGGCAGATTTCCCCAGGTCTGAGTATGCAGGAGGGACGGCCATTGTGCCTGTGGAAACAGACATGCAGGTAAAGCTTTCGAAATGTCTTCACAGTGAATAAACACACACACATACACAAGCACACACACGCGGATTTCACTGCATCACCCTGACTTATGCAGCTAAGCGGCATTTAGCAAAATGCTACAACAGATGCTAGAAACAAATATCAGCTGAATGTTGCTTGAGAACACAAGAAGCGCTGCACCTAAGAGAAAGCTGAGGATTGCAATGGAGATGGCACTCCTGAAGACACACACACACACACACACACACATCAGGTCATCAAAGCAGCATCTAAAGTATATGCTCACGCACAAAGCATTGCTCCTAGTCTTTCCAACAAATATTTGCAGACCAACAGAAGGCCTTAGCCAGTGCAGATGGAGCAAAATCACCTCAGCTGGAAGACACTAGCCATCTGGACGGGGCCTTACCCTGATATACGGCTTCTCTCCTCCCCCTGCATTTCCACTTTAACCCTATTGATTTCCTGGCTGCAGTCCATTAGCAAGCAGCAGAAATTGTTAAACTAATGGGACTGATTCTCTAGAAGGAACGGACTAGAAATGTTCCAGACCATGGTGAGTTAAATATTCTAAAAGACCACACAGCCATCCAATAAATGAATGCTGCTGCATGCCTGGATCTATTTACTGTTAATAGCATCCCTAATATGCTACCAGCGTTGTGAAGAGAAAGAGAAAATGTAAAATATGTGAAGAAATACGTAAGCCATGGCAGTAGCTCTGCTATGCCACTACATGCTACAATGCTAACATAAGCAGAAGTAGGTTTGGTTAGTCAGCAACTACTGCACACACCACTGCACCGCACCGGGCTTTATACTGTCATCAGGGTCCCCTGGGTCACCGCATGAAGCTCTGTTAGTGAGGGAGCACACACACACTCTTGTGTGAGTGCAGATGTGTGTGTGTGTATGTGTGCACGTGCATGTGCACATGAGTTTGTGAAGGTGACTTTGCAGGAGCATTCAGAATATCTAACATCCACTGATAACCTGAAAACACGATTCCTGACCCTTGCTCAGTGGTTCGTGCTGTTGCCTCACAGCAAGAAGGTCGTGGGTTTGAATCTCAACAACTGTGTGGAGTCTGCATGTTTTCCCCGTGTTCGCGTGGGTTTCCTCCGGGTGCTGTGGTTTCCTCCCACAGTCCAAAATTGAAGACTCTAAATTGCCCATAGGCATGAGTGTGTTTGTGTGTAGTATGGTATATGATGTAGTAAACAATGTATATGAAGTATGTATATGACCTAGTATAGGATGTATATGATGTGTATATATATATGTAGTATGGTGTATGACATGTATATGATGGTATGTAAAGCCCTTTGAGACTTGACTGTGATAAAGGGCTGTATAAATAAACTAGATTAGATTAGCCCTTACTATTAGCTCCCCTTCCTTTGCCTCTGTCTCCCCTCCTTGATGATAACCACAGATACGTTCACACTTCTCTCACCTGTCACATCCTTTCTGCTAAAGATGGAGACAAGACTCTGCCAAGGACAACGGAGCCAAAGCTCAATCCCGGGACCCTGATGACACGTCATGTCTTCACCCACCCACCCCCGCCCCACTCACCATGTCCCTTGGGTGCGTGGTGCTCACATGTCACACAGTGGTCTTTGTTCTCTGCCTGCTTGCCTTTTCCTGTCCTGTCCTCCTGCTGCACCACGCTCTGCACTCCTTTCTCTGCCATGACTCTTCAGATGAGGGAAGTGCAAGGAGGGACAATAGAAACTTTGGCAAGCAGTCTTACACTGTTTTCATCACAACAGTGTACAATATGCGGGCTTGTCTGCTTCTGAATAAGTAGTCTTTGCCTTGTGTGAATATGTGCAGTGTGGAGTACTGCAACTGTTGTGAATATTAGCTTGTCTTCAGAGCGTCTAGTCAGCTGGTCTGCTATCTACACAGTAACCTGGCCAACTATTGCATCACATTATCTGTGCAATGGCCAGCAGTTGCTGAACGTATGTACTTTGCGCACAACATGTGAACATGATAAGGCCTGTACACGGCCCCTGTGTGGCACTGGCTGGTGGTGTTTTAACCAAAGAACACTGATTAGCTGCATTTACAACAAACAATGTATGGGCCAGAAAATGATGATCTGGTAAAACAGACCTGTCCTACAAGGGAACAGAAAACACAACAGCACCACATGGACTGGCCTCATTCTACACACACACACTGCTCATAGCCTGAGCTTAGCAAAGCCTTTATACAAGCCATCATATAGGCAAGCATCAGTCCACAGGCCTTGCATGATCTTTATTCTCTTTTTATGCATTTTAATTCTTTATTTGTTCTCTCTTATTACACGTATTCATCTTATCCTGTATTTCTTATCTTGTCTTTATATACCTTGTGTAAAGCACTTTGAATTGCCTTTGTGTATGAAATGTGCTATATAAATAAACTTGCCTTGCCTTGCCTTAAAAACACTTTAAAAAGCCTATAATGTCACATGATGTCATTTGTCTTTCATTCTCTCCCCTAATAGGCTAGTGGAGCGCAGCACCAGTTATACCTGTAGTCTCCCTCCAGAGTTGCCTTTTTAAAATGTCTTATCCATGTTCAGAGTGGGTGTAGTGGTTGCGATCCCCATCTTCCTCACACACAAACACCTTACCATGAGTCAAGCAGTCGTGTTCTCTCTGTTGTTCAGTTTTGAGACACTAATCGACTGTCTGCCAGCTGATCTGAGCGGGCATTTTGCTGACGTTGTGCAATTCCTGGACTGTCTTTGTCAGTTCACTCCACCTCACTCCCCTCCACCCCCCAACAGACAAATCCCCACACACCCTGTCTCCTTCTCACCTCCTTCCCCGGTCCATTTTTGACCTCTTCCATCCTGACTTCTTCCCTCAGTCTCCAAACCCGGTTCTATATTTAGCCCAGGTGAACCTGACACTAAAACACATGTGACTCGTGTTTCAAAATGGGTGCTCTTCCCCGTTCCACTTACTAAAACCCCTATAAAAACAGATTTATTTATTGTACCTCCAGACTGTAGTTATATGGAAAGACACACACACACACACTTACTGAAACCTCCAGCCCAATCACACACACTCCTCTGCCCCTCACCCCGACACTCTCTTGGGCAGCAACCAGATGACAACATTCACCGAGCTCCAGGGTCAAAATGACACCCATAAATCAACCAAATACGTGACAGGAAAACAGCTACCACACAAACAACAAGATGGCGGTTGCGGTTGTCTATAGCAACACAACCTGAAGAATCAAACAAAGAGAAATTATTTACCAGACAGTGTCCTTAAAACAGCACAGTCTCAGCTTTGGTAGTTTTTCCGATTGATATGCATGTTAGTCTACGAAGAGCTAACTACTGTTTTATGTACTGTACTTACAGTCTATTAGCCTAAACCCATAATTGTCACCTGTGTAAATGAGCAGTTCAGTCCCATGGCACATGAAGAGGTCCTATAATATTTTGTGAACAGCTTTCAGCTCATATTGTTCATGTAGTCCAGACCTAACCTTCAAAATCAGGCATAGCTGTTAATACACTATATATACAGTACACAACAAATTTCCCAGTGTTAGTAAGTGTTGATTTTTCAGTGACGATTATGTTGAGTTGAGCAGTGTTGATAGGAGAGCTTGTCCTCTTATAGAGCTGATATGGCTTTAGGGCAGCTGTTCAGAACTATGTAAAAGTGTTAAATTAACTATGATAGGTGTGGGCTTGATAAACGCTGGCATAGTGTGGATTTACACTCTGAGTTAAATAAACACTGACAATTTTTGCAGTGCACTAGGCCTATATAAAGCATTCCTGATAGACCCATCATTAATGAATGGATAATGCAGCCATAAGTTTTTTTTTTAAGCTATAAAATTAGGTGAACAGGCAGTTAAACCACGTTGGCCAACCCTCCTGATAAAGTGAAACCAAGGCCAGTGTGTGGCATATAGCAGGAGGAATGTTTGAGTGTGAGATAAGGTCAAGAGCAGTCAGGTTACACCAAGACAATTTATAGCCTGAATGTACAGTGCATTGGCTGGGAATGCATTCTCTCCATAGTATGACCTGCTCAGCACGAGGTTCACGGGCAATTTTCCAATGGACTTCAAGGTTTATGATGAGAAAAGTCACTATCGTGGCAACACCTGTTCACCAGTGGACTTGGGCCTATTAATACATATCAGTGCCTGCTGTATTCACATTGCCGCCTCATATTAATAAGAGACTTCAACTCTAAAACAGTGCGACCACTACCGCCATACGATTCAGCGCTGGCCTGATTTCAGAACTTTGGATAGCGACTTTTTTTTTAATTCCCTTAAAAATGTCCATGCCAAAGGGCTTCAGTCAAAAGAAATAACCTTTCACTTAAATCTCTTTTCCCAAACCGACCTTGCCATTTGCCAATTAATGCGCATGGTGTCGATAATACGTTGGGTCGAACAACTATGAGCAGATTATTTAATTACCCCCTATACGCTATTAAATCGGAGGCAGCGTGCGTAAAGGTGACGGTGTCAAAAAATGACGGACGTTAAATTTAGCTGTTCATGGATCTTGTGCTTCTACACACCCAACCAGGTAACCATTTTAACAAGATTTATGACTTCAGGTCGCCCTCTGATGATGTTTTTATGAGTGTTTTTATTTGCCAGATGCGTCCACTGGTTTCCATTGTTCTTACGTCAGTAAGGCCTCTTTTGTCTCCTATGTGTCCAACACTAAAACTACCAATATAACTTTTTATACAGGAACTCTCTTTTTTAACATCATACAATCTGAGGATTGTACAGCAATGGCAATTATACTTCTTTATGTGATTTACAGAGGATATCGAGCTTCCTGTCCCGTGTAGACAACAATCGCCAAATTTGGCCAAAAGACCCCCCTTAGCCTGGATTAATGTTAATTCAGTTATTAGTTGTGAATGTCACTGAACTAAAGGGCCATACGGGCCTGGACTGGCATTGTAGCCCTGACAGACTCGCCTACTGCAGACTTTCACTCCCACCCTTTATGTGTGACTCCCATCTCATTAACAGTCAAACAACCCCGTGTCAACTACAGTGTCTTTGCCATGCAGTTAGACCCCCATAAGAAAATAAGTTTTGGAGAACAAGATTTAGTAAAAGTCACGTATTGCCTACCTTTATTTGTGGGGCGATGCGCGGAGTTTCACAACGTTGTTTCGCGCAATGGGGCACCGTGAAGGAGAAAGCAGAGACTGACAGACTGGGCAGGCGCAGCTCTGTGCGCCGAGGGCGGGGCCGTTGTGTAATTGACATTGAGAAGAATGCTGTCCAAATATTTTGTGTGTTGGTCAGTAAATCCAAAAATCTTGTCAATGTCAACATCCTAACGGAAAACGCGAAATAATAGGCATGTTCCTATAGAGACTTGAACTGTGTCCTTGGTAGGCCTATAGTTTTAGTGCTTTATGGTATTTTTTCTGTTCTATATCCTTCAAAAAAAAAAACATTATGGCATTAGGTACTATGCGTCACAGTCTTTTTTTTCGTGAGGGCTAGTTAGTCAACTAAAAATGTCAAAAACAAAGAATGACCAAAGGGAAATACCTAGCGTTAGAAAACTGAAACTCCTATTGTTCATGTTTGTTTAAACTGATAGGCTGCAGTAAGCGAAGCTATAAAAGTTGTTTGAATTTAATTGTTTGATGACTGCGACAACTGAAAAAAATGTGACGTTGCATTTAAGCGTCACATTTTTATGATATTTGGGACTAGAGGCAGGTTGTGTAGCACATTGCTGTGGAAATGCATTTATTTTGGTGTAATAAGACTATTTCACCGCTCGAGGGCAATGGCCTGCAGCTGGCAGTATAAAGCGACAGGATTAGATAGAAATAGGCCTACTAGAATGGAGAAGGAGTTCAGACATAAGGAAACAGGTAGCCTTGCTTATCAGGACTAACAACCAAGTAAATTATTGAGTGTGGATTGTGTATTACCTATTGATCAGTCGCTGTTTTGACTGAGCCTGATCCTTCAAATTAGTTAGCTGTAGCTATCTAAACAAAGGCCCTATAGGCAAAATTTTCTTTTGAGACGAATCCTACCCACCATCAAGCAATAAAGACTGAGTAAAAATGTAGTGTTTAAAGCACTGTAGTTGTGTTACTTTTTACAAGATACAGCACATGAATATCAAAATAAAATGTTATAAATACAAAAGTGAATGTGGCTCTCTCCTCTTGTGTGGACATGATCTTAAAATTAGGGCTTTCACGGGGGCCTCAGCCAATAAGATCTATCTCTTGCTTATCACAGCATTTCTGTAGCCTGTTTGTTGTTGTTGTTTTTGGCATTCCCCTTTCTATTTAGTTCTTCTGAATGATTTTTGACATTTCAGTTTAGTTCTGAGTATGAATTCTCCTGAAACGAGGAGGGCAAGACTTGAGATGATGTCAGACAAATCTAGTCAGTTTATGGGTGACTGCTCGGCTGTGTGGACAGGGTGGCCGTATAGGGCTAGGGTGTTTTTACACAGATATGGACTTAGGCTATGTAATTGCACTTTGATGAAATAAATCTCATTTAGTGTAAAACCTAAACCCAGTTACTATACTAGGAGTCTAAAACAGTCTACAATTCTATCACAAAGCCTAGTGTTTGAGTCTTGTTTCCCCTCCCGCTTTGGTAGAAAGTTCTTTATGTTCAACAAAGGTCAGGAATTGTCAAGGGCTGCATTTCTGCTCACAAAAGACAAGAGCTATAAACGCATGTCGAGTCGAAGGCAATTTTATATCTAGAAAAATTCAACATTGGTACCATCAGTCAAATGCCTATTGAATTGGATGAGAATTTCCTTTCTATCAACTCTAATTCTATGTGTGGCTACACCGTTGTCATGGTGAAGAATATGACAAATGTTGTTGATACTTCGGCGTCATCAATCTGCGTGGACAAAGTCCTCAATTGATCATACACACGATATTTTCAAAGGTAAATTAGTTAGTAAATGTAAATATAGCATAAAATTGCATTCGCAAACTCATTGCAATTTTGTATTTTCACGAGGTGGAAATGTTTTGTCGGTGATAACGTTGGCGCATGAGCGCAACAACAGAGCGGGATCTCGTCGAGATTATCTAAATATAACGCTAGTTAACAAGAGCCATTTGCGCTAGTTAACTAACGTTAGTAAACAAAGGAGAATACGGTCGGTGCTAGCCATATACTCTCAGGAAATTGCAAATTATTTGCTATCTTGGTAGAAATATTAAGTAACAAATATTCAGTTCAGTCATTGTGTGGAAATTCCGTCTATTAATCTGTTTGTTTATATTGTTAGCTGGTATCGTAACTGTCAATTTCTCATGGTTAATTTAAGCAGCTTCTGATGTGTGAAGGACCTTCAAGGATATCTGGGCCAATCCCCCCGGATCCCTCTCTTTTCCCCGAGTACTACAGACGACCTGTCTCTGGTAAGGTGCAGCGGTGCTTTGGACTGTTAATCTGCTCTAAGAAGAACCATTGTTATCCGTGTTGTTATTGGAGTGTCTCTGTCTGGGTCAGTTGTGTATCAGACATACTGAGGAGTAACATGGCACTACACACTCTTCATTTAAAAATGAACGTTTTATAGTAAAGTGAAATTTACAATATCAGTTTGGGTGTTTTTTACAGGAGGTGTCCCGATCATTCATTCCTATGAAACCAGTTTATTACAGTAACATCTTTACTGTATGTGTTTGAACACTTGGAGACCTCTTTGTTTTGTGAAGTATGCATTAGCTACAAGCAACATTTCTTAGTTTTCTTTCTTCCTCCAGCCCGTGGCCGCTTGGAGGGAAACACAGATGGGACTTTGGCCCTGCTGTCAGGGCCGCTCGCCCCGGACCCCATGTTGTACCCCGGCTGCTACAGTTCTCGTACCCCTCCCCTTCCCCCCCGCATCAGCCCTAATGCCACCCACATCCTGGAACGAGGACAGAGAGGGGTAGTGGGTGCACTACTCAAACTAGACGGGGTCTCCATCACCCCTAATACCCCTAAACAAAGTAAGTGCAACTGACTTGTCAGTGCTGACTACAGGTTTTATCATCTCTGTAATGCTCTTAAAAGTTGGGCAGTTCTGTTTTGTCTTGAAGGATGGGGTGAGTGTGTCCTCGTTTCCAGTTTTCCAATTTCTGAATGTTGAACATCTATTATCATTATTATTATTATTATTGTTATTCTTTGTTTTTAACAACATAGTTGTGCTCATAGAAAGTCATCCACCTTACATTATCTCCTCCCAGAGGTAGTGATGGAACATCACTCATGTTGCCTGAAAAAGTAATTTAGACAACTTTTGTGACCCTTGCCCTCCAGAACAGCTGGTGCATGACTATGGTCAAGAGAATGTGCGTCGGCTCAGGGAGATCCAGAGGCGCTGCAAAGAGCAGGAGGCTGAGAGAGCACAATCCCGCCCTGTTCCAGTCAAAGCTCTCTGGACCTCCCCAAAATACCAGGATGTCCCATCCAGGGTTATGGCCCAGCTACAGGTGAGGGTTGTGTCTGCGAAACATGGAAGTCCTTGAGTGATTTCCTCTGGTTTTCTTCTAATCCAGTCTCTCCCCTTCATGCAGGAGGCTAGCCCATCTATTAAGCCACAGTGTCAAAACTTCCTGAGGGCCCACTCTAACTACGGGTCTGCTGCCCCGCTCAGACAACATTGCAATGCCTCTCCCTCTGCTTCGCGACGCCCAGCCTCCTGCAATTCTACACAAGACCAGAACCTGCAGGTGAGTATAGCCAATGGATGTTTACTTACAGATACACATTGACATAAACACACAGTAAGATGTAGGATGTTGATTTGAGCACTGGCAAAGAAATCACCTAGCACACTATGAGTTGCATTAGCTCCATACAGTTCTGTCTGTGGATACAGTTACAGATTCAAGGCAAGAGCGTGGACTTTATAAGCTATAATGCACGGGCTGCAAGAAAGACTGTGCTGCGTCGGTCCCAGTCACTGACAAACCTCAAAGAAAAGGCTGTGCCCAGTGCCGTCAAGGGACAAGTGCCTCAGTAGTGAGTATTCCTATACTACATTCACAACCAGCTGCCAAATAATGTAAAAGTAGCCAATTTGGTAGAAACACATGATTTTTCACTACAGGCTGATTTTGGAAAATTTTTCTTGATCCCCTCTCTTAACTACTGTTGTTCTTCTCTGTTCTCTCTCTCACGGACACTCAAACACACACACAGTCTTGAGGAAAGGAAAGAACAGTGGCGTAAGGAGGAGGAGGAGAAGAGGAGGAACGCACCTGATCCGACCATCCCAGCCGGTCACACCCTGATGTCAGAGAGGGAGAGACAGGATACACTGCAGTCCCTTAAAGAGTGTATGCCTCTACAGAGAGCCTTACGCCTTACATTAATCATGACAGCGTTCACTGAGAGGAAGACCTGCTGAGTAATCATTCATTGGCCTCTCTGACTCTGTTCTGTCTCGTTTCTCCTCAGCCCACCGGTCGCTGGTGAGGGAGCTGCTGTCTCTGCCGGTCAGAGCAGACACTCTGAGCGTTCGATCACGTCGCGCTCAACTTGATCGCAGACTCTCTGAAATGGAGGAGGCCATCAAGATCTTCTCCAGGGACAAAGTATATATCAAAACAGATTCCTAACAGGCAGACCTGGGTCTTGTACAAACATCTGTTGAATCAAGATTCCTTTTTGTTTTGTAGTCATTTTATATAACATTACCTTGAAGTTTGTATATAGCTGATGTATTATCTTGCATAAGGCCATCTGTTCAGGCTACTGAGAGCTAATTACTGACTTGCTACTTGCTACTGAATATCTAACCTTCCCTTAGAGGAAAAATGTACTGTAAACCAAACAGTAAACCATGAGGTCCCTGAACTGGTTCAGAATGAGATCAACATGTATCATTGGTTGAGATGTAATTTTTTTTCTTTGTCTAAAAGTGATTTGTTTTTCAATTACTGCTTATTAATTATAAATATTGTATGATAAAGTCACAGTAGATGTATATTTTTTGAATCCTTGAAAAATAAAGTCAGTATGATGTTCAAGGAGAATCAGACATCTCTAATTCATGTTTTGAATATGTGTACCAATTAATTTCACACACACACACACACACACACCATCAATATATTGCTGAGCACGCAACAAGTAATTTTATTTATTCAGAGTTCATTTTACTATGAAAATTCAAAAGCTAGTTATGCGGATGTCATCACTTTGAGGACCTGTGACGTCTTACGTACGCCCTGCCCCCATAAGTCGTTCGGTCATTGTTTCGCTTGGGCTAACGTTAGCTAATGTGCAAGTTAGCAGCTAAGGCTATAAATAAATGTATTAACTTTTCATACGTGCAAACAAACCCGAGTGAATTCCCGTCACACAGTTGAGAACGCGACAAATCGACGATGAGTAAGAGGAAAGCGCCCCAGGAATCCCTAAATGAAGGGATAACAGACTTTCTAGTCGGTACGTGCAGTGGAGACAGGCGGTTGAGCTGAGCTAACGTTAGCTAGCGTGTCAGCTGTGTTCCGTTGTTAAATGGCCAAGCTTCTCAGCTAACTTAGCATAAAGATAGATGGGTATTTTGCTGACTGACGTAGCTTAAATTGTCCTGTATATGTTAAATAAATCAAAGACATTAAAAGATGCAGTTCTTTGTAGTCACTTCATTAGGCTGGCAAGAGATTCCAAGTTTCTCTGACGCAGACACTGACTGTCCTGTCATTTAAATCCCCTCTGCTTCAGCTGAGTTGGCAGTTTCTAGTGGCAATAAACTACAGACTCAGATACCACCAGTGTGAAAGAAATATTAACAGTCCTATGTTGTTTCACTTTCACCCCCAGAACTGGCCAATTACGAGAAAAATGTCAACAGAGCAATACACAAATACAATGCCTACAGGTAAGCATACTTCCCTTAATTTCAGAGACTCAATTCTCAGCAGTGTTAGTGAGGTGTCCTTTGTGGAGGGGTGTGGGTTTGATGACTGTTCACACAATAACATTTAAGAAGGAACACATTCTCTAGTCCATGGCAAGAAAATTACTCTGTAAAATACATCCAGAGGCCCGTCCGTATGCATGGAAAATACAGACAAAACATTGAATATCTCACATTTTCCATTAGGGTGCCCGAGGGAAACTTGGGTGGGGCTATCTAAGAGTTTAATGAGCAGGGGAAATCCTGAAAGTACTTTGTCCCACCTTGTAATAACTGGAATTCAGCAGAAACAATTTATTACCCCATTGTTTTGCATTTATACATAACTTTTCTTGTGTCCTGTCTGTAGGAAAGCAGCATCTACCATTGCCAAGTACCCTCAGAAGATCAAAAGTGGCACAGAGGCTAAAAAACTGGTGTGTACACTGAATATAATTTCAATGCCTTTAGTAGCTGGCTTTGTAGTTAGAGCATTTGCCAAGTACTTACAGGAATGAATCATTTTACTCTCTCAAGTACAATTCATGTACAGGAATATGACTTGGTGACATTGGTGCTGAGACATAGTGACAGCTTATGTAGTAAGTACATAATGTCACACAGCAGTGCAGGGTGCAGGGACAACACAACACAACAGGACTTCACATTCAGTAAATGAGTAGTTTACTAAATGGTAAACGATACATATCATTTGACAAATATTCATTCTGCATTCAAGCAGCATGGCATACAGTACGGTTGCAGCAATAGAAAGAGATTGTGACTGCAGCAGTGCATCAGAACAGTGTGCCTCAAGAAAGTTTAATTGAGGTGGATGAAGTGCATGAGATGATTGCTATGGCTTTTGTGGTGTGGTGCACAAGTACACTAAAAATAGTGCAAGATTGTGTGAACACAGCTGGGTAATAAATAGGGTGTAGTAAACAATACTCAGTACCATAGGGGGAGGTTAGGTGGAATCCAGAGGTTGAGTGGGTGTATGGAGATTGAGTCTTAGGTGGGCTGGATGAGTAGGGTACAAGTCTTAGAAGTAGCTGTTAATGTGGTGGCTGGTCCTGGTCTGAATGGACCAGTACAGTTTTGCAGCAGTACGTTTTGTGATCAGGTGGTCGCCTGGTTGTGTAGGCTTGATGGCAATCCTTCTCGCCCTTTTCTTCACCATGGCACCATGCAGCTCCTTCATGGAAAGCAGCTTACTGCCCATCACTTTTTCAGCAGTGCAGCCAAGCCAATATGTTGGAGCTAATGCTAGGAATAGAAGGAAGCAGAGGACGACTAGACTGTGATGGAGGATGAAGGATGCTTTGGAGCTTTATTGGGTTATCATGATAAGGCAGGAGATATTCTCATCTCATTTGATGGTTTCGGTGGACCTTAGCAACATGAAAGACTCAGCTGGGTTCACATTTATGCCATTAGTGTGCCAAATTGTGTCAGGGAAACAAAGTTTAGATTTTACTCAACCTTCTAAATTCAGTGTTTTTCAGCAAACTGCCTAATGTTGAACTCTGTTAACGCAGCACCATCTGCATTTTACAGAAATTGTATTATAAACTATACATAGAAATTGATCTTTATTACAATAATAATAATAATTATAATAATAATAATGATAATGTGCAACACTAGTTCCCTATCTGTGGTCTACTCTGTTTCCTACTAGAAGCGTGCCATGTTTCATTTTTCAAATTAAAGTCATTAAGGAGTTTTGTCTTCACTTTTTGATACATTTCTTGATACATTTTATGGTGACCTGATCAGATTCACTGTGTCTCATTATAACATCTTAAAAGCCCTCAATGATGATTGAGGGCTTTTAAGGGCTGTTGAACTGGACCTGGACAGATGAGTTGACATTTACTATTTTCAGCTGTTGAAGGAAACGCACCTTTCATTCTGCCTCCTTGGTGATGGAGTGGATGTTAACATTCCATTTCAGTGTGCTGGTGCCCAGAAGCTGGAAATGACTCGAACATCATTTGTCCTCTCAACCACTAACGTGCTTATGTTGCTGTGGTTGTGTGTTATGTGGTGCCCTCCACTGTAGCCTGAAGATGTTTGTCATAGGTTTTTGGCAGTCAACAGCAGTTAGCTACTCTGCATGTCTTACATAATCAGTGCGGATGATAATGTTTAGCACCCTCACGTTGTTTTTCACATTTCAACAGGATGGTGTGGGAGCTAAAATTGCAGAAAAGATTGATGAGTTTCTACAAACGGGCAAGCTACGGAAACTGGAAAAGGTGAGTGTTTGGAAGCATTCATGCCAGACTGTGTCACAATTATGCTTTTAATTATAGTTTTAACTTTCACACATAGAATGATGCAATGCATTTATTTTTTTCTCTAGATTCGAAATGATGACACCAGCTCCTCCATCAATTTCCTTACCAGAGTTACTGGAATTGGGTATGTCTGAGCGTCTAGATTCAAAACCTATTAAATGGATACTCTCAGTCAAATGCTTCATGACTAATTAAAATGCACTTGGTTATCCTATCACTGGCAACACTGACGGTCTAGAGGAATGAATGGGTTGATATTTAGCTTTAGATTAAGCATATAATATTTGTTCTTTATGTAACAAACTGCATCTCTTGGACCTTTCCTTTAGCCCTGCCGCTGCCAGAAAGTTCTTTGAGGAGGGAGTGAAGACACTAGAAGGTTTGTTTTGCAGTTTTAAGTTTCATCTTGCATTACAGTAATTTGATGAAAAGCCACCAGAGAATCTCACATTGTTTCACATACTGTTTAAACCCAGTCCTGGTCTGTGTCAGTATGTCATACATACCATATCTGACATGCATAATCTAAAGCTACAGAAATGTGCAGCATGTATGGGCCTGGCAGTATGACAGTACTGACAGTACCAAGTAACTGTTCTTTGACTGTTTTTGTTGTATTTTTAGATTTGAAAAAGATCGAGCACAAGCTGAACCATCATCAACAGATTGGACTCAAGTGAGTTAGGCTGAATGCTTTTAGATTATTTTATAAGTTTCTACGTATAGGTATACAGTATATAGTCTTACCATGAGCCGCGTTTAACAGATCTTCCTTCTGCTTCCTTCAGGTACTTTGAGGAATTTGAGAAAAGGATTCCACGAGCTGAAATGGAGAAGATGGAGGTGAGCATACATTTTGATTTTTCTGTGTGTGTGTTGGTGTTCAAACAAATCAAAATCAAATCAAATGAGTTTTACCCAGAGTTGTCTTACACTGTGTATTTTCTGTATGCGTTTGTTCAGACTCTGATTCTTAAAGAGTTGAAGAAGGTCGACACAGAATATATCGGAACGATCTGTGGAAGCTACAGGAGAGGTAAAAATTTCCCTTGTAATTTATTTTAATTTGTTTCAGTTCATGACAGCAGCTAAAACTTAAGCACTGGCAATACTGATATTCACATATATTCATATCTTTTTACTTCCATGTCAACAATTGCCAGGTGCTGGATCCAGTGGTGATATTGATATCTTGCTGACCCACCCAGACTTCACCTCTCAGACTGAGAAACAGGTAAGAGTCTCCACTGTGGCTCTGTGACCCTGTGGCAAATGTAGTATTTGCAATGAATTGCATTCTCACTTTTTTATCTTTTTAAAATTATTTTTCTTTCTATTGATCTATTGATCTGTCCTTCTCTTCCAGCCCAAGCTCCTCCATGCAGTGGTAGAGCATTTGGAGTCCATTGGGTTTGTGACAGAGACTCTGTCCAAAGGAGACACCAAGTTCATGGTGAGGCCTCCGTTTTAATTTGCTTCTGTGTGCTAAGCTGTATGTTATTTGATGTGATTGGTAATGCAGTTAGCACAGTAACAAATTCAATACTGCCTTAACTTTGCTCGACCTATGAAGCACATGGCTGTGGTCACGATGTGATGGCTCTTGTTTTTCTAGGGTGTCTGCCAGCTGCAGGAGAGCAGTGAAGATGAGGAAGAGTTCCTTCACAGGCGTATTGATATTAGGTGCCATATTTTATATTGCTCTCAACATTGACATTTAGGTTTTAGGCATTTAGTAGACGCTCTTATACAGAGCAACTTAACAGTGAGTAGGTAGGGGTTCAGTCTCTTGCTCAAGGACACTTTTACATGAACCATGACTATTTTAAGTAACTTTGGTTGCTGAGGGGATCAAACCTGTGATTTTCATGTCACAGGGTCAAGTCACATCTCTACCCACTACACCACCCTGCAGGCCCAGTTACATTTGAATGTACCGTAAATACAGTGAACAGGCATAATTTTATTGTTTCTGTACTTTCTTATCCATCTGTCTCCCTGTCCCATCTCCACAACCCCAAGGTTAATTCCCAACGACCAGTACTACTGCGGTGTTCTGTATTTCACTGGGAGCGACATCTTCAATAAAAACATGAGAACTCATGCTCTGGAGAAAGGCTTCACTCTGAACGAGTACACCATACGACCACTCGGGGTCACTGGTGAGTCGTGGTCAAATGTAAACTCCGCATGTCAGATTTATCAGTGCTGTGCAGGATTCTGGTCCAGCCCAGTATAGCTCCTATCATTAATCCTTAATCAGTCATGCTCATGCTTTCAAATTTTAATATGTGTTGTTATTTGTGCATCTGTTGTAGGAGTGGCAGGGGAGCCTCTGATGGTGGACAGTGAGAGAGACATCTTTGAATACATCCACTATAAATACAGAGAGCCAAAGGACCGCAGCGAGTGAAGCAAAAGAGAGTTTTCAGTTACATATGTATTTGAAGCTACAGTTTACCTGCCAACAAAATCTGAAGCATGTTTATGAATGTGTATGTGTTAGTGTGTCAGTGTTTACATGGCATCATTTTAAAATATCATTCAACTGTTATTTTGAAAAGAAAACAGCTGCCAAAGCTTGTTTTAATTTTTACCATTTTTGGGAATAGCTTTCTTTCTATTTAAATGCAAGTATTTAAATTGTCACCATCAATAGAATTTCAATCATAACACACAATCATGCATCAGAACTGTCAAAGTGTAGTTTTACCCCCAGTTTTAATTCTCCATGGTTGTATTTATTTGAGAAAACTTAAAGGCTCCAGAACTTTTCAACATTACCATGAGAAATATTTTGCAGAAGTATGCAAAGTAATTTTAATAACAATGAAGAACAGTGGTTTATATATACCACTCTTGTGTGTATATACTTTTTAATTGACATACCAAACCTTCACTGTGAAATACCTATACTAGAAACTAGAAATCTTGATTTAGGCATGCTTCTGGTGTTGCCAAATACTTTGCTGTTGCTTTGTTTGTGTACCTTGACAACAGTTGGTGCTGTTGGATCTGGATACAGAAACACTTAGGCACCATGTCGCAGTGGTACTGTTAAGACATAGTTGTGTTACACACACAGACAGCACAGCAGCATCATTGAGTTGTGTTTCCCTACACTCTAACCAGTAGATATTTATCTTTTATCTATGATGTTAAAGTTCATGCATTTCTGATTCAGCCTGGACAAACTGATAAATTGGTTGGTGTACTATTGTTATATTAATATGGGTTAAAAAGAAATGGAGGTTGACACTAACATTTTATCCATTGTTGATGGAATTGATGCTTGATTTATGGCACAATTTCTGATGATATACAATATTTTGGGACAAAATTGACATGATTTTTAGAGACAGCCTACTCGTGTCTCTAAAAGTAAGATTTGAAATTGTGACAATATATTGAGCTCTAAACCTCAGTCAATGATGTGTGAGTAGGACTGTGGGTCATTTCCCTCACACATGCTACTTGTTTTCATGTTTATTAATGTTATACTTCAAGGGAATGTTTTTATTTTAGTATTTAGTGTGGTATGAGTTGATAAGAATGAATGTGTACGCTAGGTCAGGAATCATTTTTGCAGATTCACAGTTCAAGTCCACTGCTATCTGATTGGAAACCTTTGATTTGTGATGTTTGCAGAAATTGTAGTAAGGTTTCCGGTTTCACCTGGTCTGTCAACACCTATTGAAATATAAAAATAATAAAGGTGAACTATCTTTGTTCTGGTTTGAGGTGAGTGAATAAAAGAAAAACAAATGTACATGAAAAAGTATGTGAAATGTGTTATGTGATGTCGTTTTTTGAATATTCAATGAAAAAAGATATGAAAACATAGCCTCACCCTTGACTATTCATTTGTATATTTTGTTGTGTTAAAAAATAGTTCCAAAATGCAATTTGTTTTTTTAGGCTAGATAAAAAGGCACCTCCCATAAAAATGTGTTTATCTTGTGCATCTGCCTGAAAGCTAACAATAGCAGGACTAGGTAACATACCGTTTATAACTGTCATGTTAGCAACACAACAAGTTAGCACTTCTGATGCCTATTAATCAGCTTTATAATGTAGGAAAACAAAATGTTATTTTAGCTCAAAGGAAGATTAGGCTAAATGTAAAATGTATTTGGCACTGTTGCTAACAACGTGTTATATTGGGTTGTGTAAAGAAAAACATGTAACGTTAGCCTATTGGTTTAGCCTATTTTACTTTTATTTTCAATTTTAGTCGCTTCAATAACTTCGAAGATCTAATAACGTTAGAGTCACACTATTATATAATATAATATTATATAACATAACCGTATATTACAATGTTAAATCAAGTGTTCATCTTGAGAAATCAGATGGGAAGAATCGGTACACTATGAAGTGTTCGGTATAAACTTAACATTAACATTGGTATGTATGGTGTTTTTTTCCGTTTTCAGTAGGCCTATATTGGTACGTAATATTGCCTCCTTTAGACAATGAAGTAATTAATACTACTTACTACTACTATTACTACTACTACTACTTTCTGCTGCAAAAGCAGCAGCAAACATCTTTCCTTCTGTTTCTCTGGGTGAAATTGGCTGGCTGTTAGATCCGACCCGATTTGAGTGACGAGCATGAGCAAGTTATTTACAGAGGTTGTCACGGTAACTAGCCTATAACCGCAAGGCATGATGGTTTGAAATAAAATGCAGACAGAAACACCAGAAAAACAGACCAGAACGAGCCAATAGCTGTGTCCTGTGGGTTAGTACCAGCCAATAGGAGGAAGTCAAGACAGCATTCTATGGCAGTTACACACCCACATTACTTTTGTGTCAACCACTTCGCGGGAGTTGACGCTGTAGGAGCAATCGTCTCTTTAAAAGTGGACAAACAATCTACGGACGAATCTTAGGTAAATCAAGGACTTCACATGAAATTAATTACCATAAGATTAATTTATTATCTAGTAAATGTGATCAGAACGATAAAATTTGCGTTTGTGTGAAAGGACAGTGATTTATTTTTTTTTGCTGAGTGAATGAGCTGCAAGCTAACGTTGAGCGTTAACTAACGTTAGTTTGTCAGCTCATTCATTACTGGTGGCGTGGTGTTGATAGCTAGCGATTGCTTTTCTTATAGCTAAAACCTTACTCTACCGTAAAGCCTTAAATATATTAGCAGGGAGACTTTGCATGAATTTATTCATTTTTACATTATTTAACGTTAAAGGAATTGAGTCTTGCGTTTTGCATGTTGCCTATTTGCAGAAATGTAAATGCCCAAGTTAGCCTTCATTTTGCTAGTTGCCGCACAGGTGTGAAGCCCAATTGGATCAGATATTGTCGGGCTCATATTTCATAGGCATTCTTGCTGAAACCTCAAGGAAATTTCTGACGATAATCCTGGATGTCTTGCGTATCCATAGAAACTACGCAGAGCGCGCATCTAGCTAGCCTGGTGCTGATGGAAGTTGTTATGCAACACAAGTAGAAATGGCTAGTTCAATTGGATGTCATGTGTCAGTTATTATGTAACAATAACTTCCATTACTAGCTTGTATGTTGCTGGTTGAAAACATACCTTGTCAGAAGATGGTTTCTCTGCTCTCCATACAAAGATAGTTAGTTGATTGATAAGGACTATTGGGATGCTTAGGGTCTTGTGAGTCGATTGCATTGTTGAATGCGCCTTTGAAGATAAATGCCCCGCTGTGTTTTGGTTTCCCAGGGCAACCATGTCTGACAGAAAGGCAGTGATCAAAAATGCAGATATGTCGGAGGAGATGCAGCAGGACGCTGTGGAGTGTGCCACACAGGCCCTGGAGAAGTACAACATCGAGAAAGACATCGCTGCATACATCAAAAAGGTAATTACTATTCACTCTGCGCTGACGCAACGGAAATCCACCATTCACTTGCACTCACTACTAACTGGACAGCTTAACTGAATATTCTTAAGCCAGTGACTGCCTTCGCAGTGCTTAACTGCCCTGTGATTATCGACCAGTGAGATAATACTAGTTATCAGATATACAGTTAATGTGTTGTATATTTAACATTTGCATCATTCTTACTTTACACACCCAACCTGGTATTTGCAATTGTCTCTACTCTTCCTCAGGAAACTTGTTCTTAGCTACTCTTGGGCAAACTATCCTATAATATCCATATGCCCTCTTTATGGCATCTGGGGGTGGCATTGGAAGAAGTTTTCTTAATAAGATTCATAAATTAATCCACTTTCTGTACAAATCTCTGGTCATGTATCATTGTGATAGAAATTCAGTCTAATGTGAAAAACAGAGAAATGGAGATTGTCTAGCACGCCATCCAACATGTATCTACACAAGTGATTCATCAATACAATGTCTTGTCTGTCTCTGTATCACCCAGGAGTTTGACAAGAAATACAACCCCACCTGGCATTGCATTGTTGGGAGGAACTTTGGCAGCTACGTGACTCACGAGACCAAGCACTTCATCTACTTCTACTTGGGCCAGGTCGCCATTCTGCTGTTCAAGTCCGGCTGAGAGGAATGCTCTCCCTTAACTCCAACTGACCATAAAGTACTGACTGACTCGACAGAGAGGCTCTATCATTCCTGGTCAAGGGGCACCGCCTTTTTCTGTGCTGCTTTCTACTTTGTTCTTATGTTTTTGAGAAAAAAACGTGGCCATGTAAGAGAAAAGAAACATGTATTTATTTTTGTCTTGTTACATTAGACATGTCATTTTTTTAATTAAAGCATAATTGTTTGGCTGTCTGGGTGTTACTTCTAGAGTCGTTATTTCATCACACTGCAGTACTTAACACAAATCATGGAATCAGGATGTTTATAACCAATATATAACGATTTGTTGGTATTGAGATTTACTTATAGATGAAGGCTGACTGTTGCGTGCATTCTGTAATGTAGGAAATATGAAGGACTATGGATCAATAAGTCAGCACCTCTAAAGTGGCATTGGCCAAAATACTATTACAAGATTACCTAGTTCCCACTCATGATAGCGCTCACTGATCTTACTCCCTTGGCCATCATGTATATGGAAAATCTTCTGGGTTCAGTACTTGGGAAGGGCATGAACCAAGTCTTTGGAATGACATCAAGGAACTAAGTGTATTGTAATTGAGGTCAACAAGTTCAATATGAATGAGTCAATGCTTAAATGAGCCTGCTCTTATGATTTACATATTTTAGCGTTCACCTTGAACGGCCCTCAGAGGCGCATTTCATTTGTGCCATTGTCAGTTTCAAGGGAAAGCTCAGTCCTTAGCAGACACTATAGAACCCATTTCGTGGTAAAAATAAATCACTGCATCTACCAGTTTAAAGCCACATATTTTTACCTAGGGCAAGAACTGCAAAAACTCTTCGGTCCACACACACCAACTTGTACATGCCCGAGAGGTTTTATATCGATAGGACGGCCAGGATATTGATGACTATCCCGCTAGGATGCTTAAAAATTACATCCGACATGTACAATTCCATTACAAACAGACAACTGATGGCATAGGACTGTGGTACTCTTTATTACAACACATTTAGAAAACCAGCTTGTGTGGATAGACACCATTGGACAGGCAGAAAGTAGAGCGCAGGTAGCCCTTCAGCTGAGGGACCTTCTTGATGAGGGGCAGGAGCTGAGAGTCCACAGCCTTCTGGTCCTCCTTCCTCTGCTCTGTCAGCTGGTACTTCTGTAGATGGAGATGAGAAAAAAAAAATGAGTAAAGAACAAATAACCTGGGAGTGTTTAGTCACAAAACATCATGATAATTGTACAAATGTGTTTTCTCAGCCAATATGCAAGTATGTCACCTCTTTCTCTGTGTCAAAGATCTCTCCCTCCTGGTGACGGGGCCTCCTCAGCCTCTTCTTCTTGAAGTAGGCATCGGACAGAGTCTTGGGGATCTTCATGCCAGAGATGTCAACTTTGGTGTTTGTGGCGATGACAAACTTCTGGTGTGCCCTGCGCAGAGGGACTCTGTTCAGCGCAAGAGGGCCTAGGGGGTTCAAAGAAGGAAACACTTAGGACAACAATATAAAATGCCACAAGTGACATTGGTGCGGCCACTTGCAGTGCAGTAAATTACACTGTACTGCCATCACATGGGAACTGATCACTCCAAACAGCTTCGCCACCAAAACATTCATTAGTTATCCTCACCAGTGACAAGCAAGAGACCACTTGAGAGCTGCTTCAGGAACACCACGCGCTGAAAAACAAGGAGACAAAAGGCTTATTTAGTACACATTGATGTGTGTGTGTGTTGGGCGCACACAAAAATCTGATGTTTATATTTTCATTCAAGCTGAAGGATGTGTGATCTGAGGTGAACATACTTAAGGATTCTCTAAAATTAAATCACTTCTAAAACATGACAAACCCAATTACAACACCAACCATTGCGGCAATAAATAAGGGAATATTAACTGCCAAGCTGAATATAAACAAAAAAGCTCCCTCGAATATACAGCTCAAGAGACTGGCAGGGCAGTGAACCAAGACAAAACCCCCAAACAAGTATTTCACTGCCACTGCGTCAAAGATTCATAATATTTGTGCAATTTGAATAAGACCATTTAATATCTGCAATCCATTTACATAAATCTACACCACACAAGCTGTTTTCGGGAGGAAAAAAGATCTACTTGACACATACTCCCAATTTTATCAAGAGGCTTCTCTGCCTGTCAGCTTCATAGCTGACACATTATTTAGGTCAACCATTGCTCATAGTGTGTGGGCACAGCTGCGTACTTCCATAACTTGCCCATGTAGTGTTTGCGTGTGGGAGGGAGGGACAATGTCTCTGGAAGCAATGGTGTGTGAATGTGTATAAATCCTAATTAGTGATGTGTCCAGCACAAACATTAAACCCACAACGTGTGGTTAAGCAGAAAATATGTTTGCAAAAAACAAACAAGGGTTGTAGAGTGGTCTGAAGGTTAGGGAGGTGGACCTGCAACTGAATAACCACCATTTTGATCCCTGCACCAGTCGGTGTTGGGCTGAAAGATACTGACAAAAATCTAATTGGGATTATTTGACAGCATATTGCGATTTAAACTGAGATTCATATAACAAGTTTTTCTTGTCATACATTTTTTGGAACTTTAAAATTGTTTTTAAAAAATGATTGTAAAAAAAAAAAAAGATATAGAGTTTGAGTATGATATTACAATATTGTACTTGATTCATGGACCAAAGATTACCTGGAGCTCTAACATGTATAATCATTTATAGGTCAATTTTGGACGCCCCTCTCTCTCGCAATTAATTCTCTGTGATTTGGAAATTGCAGAAGTTCATGTTGTGATTTTTTTTTTGGTTTCTTTTCGATTAATTGTTCAGCTCTAATCAGTGTCCATTCCCATATCTTGTGTATCTGCCTGCTGAAAATGGCAGACAGAATCCTGCACTTAGACCCCCATGGTGGACCCCATATTATTGTGATGGATATACATGCATCCCAGGAAGAACATGTGAACAGTCTTTGCAATCGAGGAACTGCACTCGCTTGTATAGGGGGCATTACACCATCACCATGTGTTAGGTCCCCCCTTTCCAATCACCCTGATTGTACATTACATGTGTTCCATAACTAATTTCAAACAACTTGTGCTGTGTTATGTGAATTGAATCCCTTAGGTTTCTGCTTAACCACAAGCACATACAAACACTAGTGCAAGTATGAGCAAGGAACAGTCCTCACCTTTCCACGGTGGCGACCGGTGAGGAGGATGAGGACAGATCCCGGGGTGATGGTGGCACGCAGCTTCCTCTTGTGCTGGCTGAAGGGCTTCTTCCCGTGGCTCTTGAGTTTACGGGGAACATCCTCTGTGGGGTAGTAGCGGGGCTAGGGGAGGGACAACATACAGAAAAATTTAATAATCTTCATTTATTTTTGCTGCAACAATCCAGGGGACAGTATGAGCATTCAAAACAAATAGAAGCATGTTACTTTGCATTTGACAGGAATGGCTATACTGTTTTTCTGTAAGTTTAACAGCACAGGTATTTAACACATATCTGCTGATATGACCCCCCCTCCGTCCAGGATGCTCTACAACTTGGCAAAGTTAAACCTCATGGTGATTCAATCTATTAAAAGTTGTGCTATTTTGCAGTTACCAAAATAGCCTGCACATAGCCTTAATACTCTGTGCCGAATGTATGTGGTAGATAACAATTTCATGCACCTTGTGTCGCATTTAAAATTGAAAACCCAACTGAACAGTTCACTTGACACCACAGGCTGAAATGAACATGGGTGGCACAGGTAGGTGTGTGTGGAGGGGGGTGGGGTTAATTTCCTTGGCTCTGGTGTTGTGAGTGTGCCTCCTCCCTGGCCACCATGCTATACTTAACCTCACCTGAGGCACATGCCACATTGAAAGTTATGTAAATCATTACTATGACGACATTTTGGTTCCAGTTGTCACAAGCTTTATGTGACTTAGAAATCTGAAGAGAAAACATAAGGGATCATGTAGCGCTCACCATCTTGCGCAGCTTGACGACACGAGTGCCTCCATTCTTGTCTCCTCCAACAGTCTTGATGACGGTGGCTTGGGGCTTCACCTTCATCTTCTTCTCAGTCTGAAACAAAAGCAAAGTGTTGCTTTAAAAAGATGCAACCCACAGGAAAAAGGTACAGAGGTCTGCCTACCAACAGACCAACTTTAACAAGAGGTCTATGTATTGATGCATATATATTATACATGACGGTCCTCCCCTCACCTTGGTCTCAGTGGTCTTGGTCTTCCTCTTGTACATGGCTCTGCGGGCATACATGGCAGAGCGGGAGTAGCGGCCAATGCCCCGGGCCAGAACCGGGTTCCGGCTCCCGTGCTTCTTCTTGGCAGCCTTCTTCTTGTCTCCCTCTGCCATCTGAGACAATTCAAGATAAACAAAGGTAATTATAACACAAGTAGTACTCAATCACAGAGAAGGGGTCTTGTATCAATGACAACTGCAGCATGCACGTTAGTTATGTTCCCTCTGACTTTCAACAACACAATGAATATGTTCACTGCAAACAAATGCCTTAACTTTAACATACTGAGAAAAGAATGACATAAAATCGTTTGGTCGCTTGCCTAACTCTACAGACAGCGCATTGTAAAGAACAGCATGACAAGTGGCTAGCACTTAGCTACCTCGTACAGTGGAGTTGCTTCACTTGCTAGCCAGCCACTGAACTTTACAGCATATTTGTCAAGCTACAGAGTATTTTCACGGAAAATAAAATGACACGACAGTCGTATCATACGGCTCAATGATGTAGCAAACTCTTACAATGCAAAAACGTGTTTTAATAGCCAGCGTTCGTGATCAACATTGTGCCTGACGTTACAACGCGTACAGATAGCACGAAGGCTAGCCGGCGGCCTAGAACTGCCGACACACAAATCCGTTTATTACAAAGTTATCATTGATAAAAACAACCCAATAACTATACTCATTTGATCATCTAAACACATAGATCAGTCTCGTGATGTTCGAAAAGTACGATGTTTATTCAATAACATAGATGAAAACAGATTTTGTTCCTACAGTAATGTGGGGGCAAGGCTTCCTTACCTTTGCTATGAAAAAAAGACCGACATCCGGGGATGTGACGCATATAAGGACGCTGCATAATGACGTTGACGCAGGCAGCGTCGTTTTTCAGGGTTGTCATGGCCCTTGTAGTCCAAATAAAAAACGTTGAGAGTGAAGTTTCAAGGGAAATCAAATACTATTTTCTATGCGTAAACCCAAATCCTATTGGTAAAAAGATAAAACCAAAAAACTGACTGAATATGCGGGCCTGTGGATAAAAATAGGCGTAGATTTAGGCTACCTAGAACCATGCAACAGGGTGAGAAACTCTTTTATCTCCCTGCCACCCAACCTGCTGAATCCTCACATGCCAGTTGATGATGACTGCTCCATATATGACAAGGTTTAGGTTTTGCACTAATGATGGATGAGGTTCATGGTCATGTTAGTTGTGATGTAACTGTAGTGATGATGGGGCTGGGTGACAGTTGGATGTATTTTGTTTTATGCTATAAGGAAGATTTTATGTACATTGTATGTATTTCATGTTCTATGTTTTTTACGTGGAAGGTTATATACATTGTATTTTACATATTTCGTGCTTTAAGTTTACGTATAATGTATTTTATGTATTTTCACCTGGCTGCAAGAAGAATTTCCCTCCGAGACAATAAAGTTGAATTGAATCTATTTGTCAAACATCCATATTCCCGGCAAAACCAGAAAAAACACGGTGAACACGCAATACAAATGGACGCAGGCTGCTGTACTACCAATACTGCCAAGAGCCGATGCCACTCAGTGGTTAATTGAATGCAAGTCTTAATCAGTAATGAGAGTTTATACAAAAAAAAAAAAAATTTTCAAACTGTACTTTATTTAGAGATGTTCTTTGACACAGAAATACAAAATCATTCTCTGCTGGAGCCCCGACAGTTCAGACATATTTTTGGGCAAAACTGATCCCTGATACGGAGTGACCAAGAGCATTTTAAGGCAAAAAATAGAGTTAGAGTGCTTTCCTCCACATGGAAATAGCCCATTTCCCCCAATTTTTTTACTTTGAGTTAATAATATACTACAGAGGTAAATGTGGCCTAGGAGCTACGTCTGTACTCAAGGCTCACACAGAAAACAGCCTCTCACACACCAGCACACTGGCTGGACAAAAACATGAGTTAGCCCTGTATATTCACAAGGCTTCAAGGCAACATTAGACAGGAACAGTTATTGTATATTTGCATATAAATAAACTGAAAAAAGTATGAAGTAGTATGAAGCAGCAAAATGAGTGTTGAATGTTAGTCCTTTTATGTACCAGGGTAAACACAATCAGTAGAGCCTCACAAGTGATCATTTGCCATCTTATGTGTGTAGAAGGGTGCCAAAATCAACTTTTTTCTAGTGTGGGTCAATGGCATAAAATTGCTCGTTATATGTGAACGGACGGTGATTGCGTAGGAGATTCTTCTGAGCATATCAACGGCTTCTTCACTGCATGTTCTCAAGGATGATGGCAATGCCCTGGCCGCCACCAATGCAGGCAGAGCCAACAGCGTACTTGCCCCCTCGTCGCCTGCGAGAAGAGAAACCAATTATTCCAAGCTACTGAATGGACAGACATCTCAATTGAGATATTATACACATCAATAATATGTAATGACACATTAATAATCAGCAATGACAAGATCTACCTGAGCTCATGAACCAGGTGGGCAGTGATGCGTGCTCCGGACGCTCCAAGAGGATGACCGATGGCAATAGCTCCGCCGTCAGTATTGCTCTTCTCTGGATCCAGGCCAAGCGCCTTGGAAACTGCCAGGTACTGAGCAGCGAAAGCCTCGTTCACCTGTGCAGAGCAAAGGAGAGCTTAGAGATCTATAATCACTATCACAATCAATCCATACACATCAGTATGGATATTGTAGCGGGATAATTCAGCTCTGCCATAATATGAAAGGTGTGATCTACACTACCAGTCAAAAGCTTGGACACACCTGATTGAATGTACTATGTTTTTCATTATCTTAAAGCCATTTTGATCTAAAGGCTTATGCTTAAATGCTTGAAATTTGTTTCTTAGACAAATATTAATAGTGAGTTGATGCCTATGTATGAATTTCTTTCCATTACCTTTCCATCAAGGTAGTGTATGCTAAGGTAGGGAGTCACAGAGATGCATTTTTTCCAATTACAGTAACATACCTCCACAAGGTCCATGTCGCTGAGAGAAAGGCCGGCTTTTTTAAGAGCTTCTGTGATTGCTGGAACTGGGCCTAAGATGATGAAAGGACACCAGACACTCTTACTGTAAGAAACCATGCCAAATACTATGACAATTTTTTATTTTTTTTGTTAAAAGGAATGCATAAGATATTTGCTCAAATGCTACAGCATCTCCATCACACTCGTGTTACTCACCAATTCCCATGATGCTTGGGTCACAGCCTGACACATGATAGGCCACTATTCTGGCCAATGGAGTGAGCTTGTGCTCTTTCAGCGCATCCTCGCTTGCGATCACCACAGCAGCAGCTCCGTCAGAGACACCCTGGAGATGAGGAGGAGCATGTTGTATTTGGTAATGGTATTTTTCATTGTAGATATGAGAATACTATTTATAGAAAATGCTCTTTTGCTGTCTCCCATTTAAACTGTTGCCACAGAAAATGAGACTGCAGCAAGTCATATACTGTAATTCCTAATGGAGTGTTAAAAGACCCAATACACAATCCAAAACCTAAAAAGGCTTGACCCACCCCAGATAACACAAACATGTGAATGGACATTCTTTCATTCCCAAACGGACTGACTACTTTCTTAATATTGGGTAGTACTGCCCCCTTTTCATCTTTAAATATGATGTTGAGAAAATCTTGTGTCTTCATAATCAATTCAACTTTTCAGGTCTCGTCTTTAGCTTGACCATTATGCAATTTTGAGTTTATCCAATGTGTTTTGAAAGGATTTCATAAATTTTCTCTTTTCACATGACAACAACAATGAGCTTTAAACACATTCTGAAGCTGCAAAATATTTGTTTACAATTGTATAGTTTGGAAACACTGGTGTGGGAATGGAATGGGTAAAGTTGATAAAATGATAATCTCAAAACTTCACAAAAAGGGGGTGAACAATGTGGTGGACTGGGCTCACCGATGCGTTGGCAGCAGTAACAGTTCCTCCCTTCTTGAAGACAGGCGGCAGTTTGGCCATCTGCTCCAGTGTGGTCTGGGGACGAGGGTGTTCATCCTGAGCCATAGGCACTTTACCTTTCTTGGCCTTCACATCAATGGGAGCAATTTCTGCTGCGTAGTGACCAGCCTCATGAGCTGCAGATATAAAAAAAAAGTTAAGATCCCAACAATAAAGACTGAACTTGTGTTCCACAGGGCAGAAACTAGATATCTTAAATATGTGTAGGGTAACCAGAGCATGGATCTATTAGACATGCAGCTGCTCTCACCTGCCTTCCACCTCTGCTGGGTCTGGTGTGCGTACTTGTCGCAGTCTTCTCGTGTGATCTGGTATTTCTCTGCCAGGTTTTCTGCTGTGATGCCCATGGGGATCTTGACATGCAGGTCAGTCAGCCCCGCCCACAAAGTGTCCTCCAGCTGTCAAGGAGATGACGAGACGTTTATGAAGGACCGCATCTCTGTTCCCTACTGGCCAAGGTATCTTGTGATAGAGTAATTTTTTTGTTCTTGTCCTTTGGAGGCCTTTGGAGTTACATGAACAAACTGTGTTCATGTATAAATAAGGAATTATAGTGAGTGGAGAAAATTACAAAACACAAACCTTGAGGTCAGCTCCAAACCTTGTACCAAATCGTATGTTGCGAACAGCGTACGGAGCCTGGCTCATACTCTCCGACCCACCGCACAACACCACCTCTGACTCCTTCAGGCAGATCTCCTACAAACACACACACACACACACACAACACACTCGTCTTTCATTTTGTTTATGAACAATGGTAAGACACATAATATGGATCACAACTGATATGATGATAGTATGAAATATTGTGATTGTACTAATGCAGGGACTAAGGTCTTTGTGACATATTTGATACAGTAATTAACTTTAATTAACTTGTTCACAGTGAACTTGTTTAACTGTAAACAATGTTTTTGCCATGAGGAACATCATCTGTTATTGGAAGTGCTTACTTGAGCACCATTGATGATGGACTGAAAACCAGATCCACACAGCCTGTTCACAGTAAGAGCAGGCACTGGGATGGGAACGCCACACCTCAGACCCACATGACGTGCGATGTAGGGTGCGTCGGCGGAGCTCTGAAATTGAAAGGTGGAGGGGGGAGGGGAGGGGAGGGGGGAGGTAGACACAGGGGAATGAAAAGTGAAAAGGGGAGGACCAAATTTAAGTCAGCACACACATAAATAACTTTTCCTTGCTATGGTCCTTGTGGTCTGAATCTGTTGATGTTCCTGTTGTTGACAACATGTGGAACTCAGCTGACTGTTGCATTTACAATACCTGCATGACATTCCCCATGATGACACTGTTTACGACCTCTGGAGCCACGCCCCCTGCGGCGAGGGCAGCCTTGGCCGCGTGCTCAGCCAGGTCCGTGGCACTGTGGTCTTTCAGCACTCCACCGTAGGTACCGAACGGAGTGCGCTTGGCAGACACAACGAATACACCTGCAGAGAGACAGAGCATTCCAGCGGCTTACAGGGCTTCCTCCTACACACAGTGACGATCCCCATACTCTAGTGTCCTGAGCAGACCAGTAGGATTTGATGACGGACCAGGCTAGTGTGCAAAATAACCAGTTTATAAATGACAGTACAATTCCCTTATTAGAACACATGTTTATCAATAGGCAGAGAGGAGGATGAGGGGAAAGATCAACTGTTTAATATAATCTGCGACCCTGCACCAGTCAGCTGTGACCATCTCCCACCAGCCCCAGCCACATCGCCCCCCCCCCCAGCCCCTCACCCATAACCTGCACCAGAACTTGCACTAATCACAATCACAATCCTCAGACTCAAATTTATTACACTGGATAACGACACTTTGGACATTGAGACACTTTTTAATTGTTTTATATTTATATTGTTATATTGTTTATTATATATTGTTATATCCTTTCTGCATTATTCTTATTCTATTATTTTTTATTACCTTCCCGGTACTTTGCTCTGCTACTGTACTGTACATTGCTGCTGTGACACCCGAATTTCCCCTAGGGGATCAATAAAGTGCAGCTTATCTTATCTTATCTTAACTGATCAAGTGCGTCAAGATGACAGCCTCCTGAATTTAAATCAACAAATTCCTGGCTCACCTCACAGTGACAGTACAGTGCCATCCAGCATTTGTTGTGTCTCGTCTCTTATCTGTCCAATCTGGCAAGAGTGGATGTTGACACTGGGACCGTTTGCACTGTGTGATGACTTTGAAAATCAGGAGGCTGTCATCTTTGAGCATTTGTCCCATTAAATTATGTTTATGTAAAGAATTTAACTGAATTTATATTACTTAATTGAACTGTATTGGATTTAAAATAAAAATGCATTCCAGCTTGGCTGACAGAAATCTCTATACGTTCTCTCTGTGGTTAGTCTGGTAAAATACAAAGTGGAACAGACAGAGATGAAGGGACAGAGTGAGAAAAGAGTGAAATGAAGGAACAATTATTTAAATCAAAGACAAAATAATGGAAAGGTGAAAAATGAACAGAACATTTCTATTAAAAATGTATTGAAGGGGCTGCAGTCTGGAGTTGCTGATAATACTGCCAGTCACCTTTCCCCTATTTTACAGCAGAGCATACATCAAGACCATACATCTCCTGCCGTCCGAACATTTAGACTTAAATAAAGTGTTGACTTAACATTGATAACATTCATTTTGGATTATTGTGATGATTGTGAATTAGACTGCTGCACAAATCAGATGTAACGTTAGTGACTTTAATGAATCAGTGAATAAAACACAGCAAGACAGCAGCCTGCATGTCTGGTTGACTGACTGAACTGAAACTACTTGTTTACCTCTGAGAAGCGCCATGATGTCGATTCAACAATCCACGAAAGTCGAGAAGAAAGTAGATTTTGACTGAGGTTTTGTATGTGGCACTCTCAGTTCACCCGGGCTATATATGAAGGAAAGAGACGCCTGACCTTTTCCCTAAATAATGTGACGTAAGTTTCCAGTCGGGCAATAACATTCGACAAATATGTCACGCCTACTAAGTAAAATTAAGAATATTTGAAAGGGTAAAAAAATCACCAATGTAACACGTCATGTTTGTTATTGACGATATTTATAATGCGGCCAATAATTTGCCCATGTCTCGTTTTCCTGAGCAAACAAAAATACACGAAAGTGCCACCGCGAAATCTGTCATACGACTTTGATGTTCAACGTCATCTGCCTGCGCCATCTCCGTTCTGTCGCAGCAGCATCAGTCAAGGGGACGAGCAATGATATGATTTGTAGCTGCATGTGGACATTTCTTTCTCCGAGTATGTGTTTATAGTGAAGCAACAAAGTAGAAACCATGTCTCTCGCTTTATCGCGTTCCCTCTGCAGGGTTTTATCCCGGCAGACTGCTACATCCAGGTGAGTAGTTCCAGTTGGATATTATGACCTGTCTCTGGTAGCTAGCAAAGCCGCAGCTAGCTGGGTTAGGTTTTGCCTGCTATACCATGTCAACACAACCATCAGCTAAATGCTGCTAACTTGGGCTGTGGTTGATAAAATTGTCTCGTCCAACAATAACCGTCCAGCAAATAGCATGTAGTCTCCTCTACCAGATACTCTGTGCAGTCACTTTCGACTTGGACTCGAGTCACAATTTTAATTACTTGAGACTTGACTTGATGCATGAAGAGAATACTTGAGACTTGACTTTGACTTGTACTTTGATGATTTGAAAAGGTTTCTAAAGTCTTGACTATATGTGTAGATGACTTAGATTGAAAGTTATAAGAGTTGTTCCACCAGATAGACTGAATTTAAATTGTTTTCTCAATTTGTATGGAATGATTGAATTTATTGAAGTTGAAACTGATTGTAGAAATCAAATTCATGATGTTTTTATCCTATTAAAACGATATTGCATTGAAAAAGTTTTTTTTTTTTTTTTTTTTACATTAAATTAGATTAAATTGATACTGGACTCTTGATTTGTTTTAACTTGACTTGGTGTTCTACGTTTAGACTTGACATTAATGACATGGACTTGACTTGGTAATCTACATTTAGACTTGGCCTGGGATTCAAGCAAAGTTGACTTGGTCACAATCGCTGTGAGGTTCTTTTCTAAATTAATTTGGCTGGTAAGACTGTCCAAGAGACTGCTGCTTCTTCCAAATCACTAGAGAAAGTTAGATTCCTACCAAAGATGATGTAGCCTACCACCGACTTTTATTCTGTATTATTTTACAGCTTTTTGATGGGAGAAAATTGCCATGCTGTACAAAGTCCTTGGTTTGCATCGGTGATGACACTGAAGACATCTGCTCCCCTAAGGTAAGATGGTTCAGTCCAGACTGTGTGACTTGAGATGTTGTCATAACAAGTAACGCGGTTAAACATATCTACATCCATATCTACATCATGTCTGAATGTCTGAATGTGCTCTGCTTTGTATTATGTAAGAGCGGAGCCCAAAAAGAAGAAGAAAGTGGACCCCAGGAGGGAGCAGATGATGAGGGAGAGAATGAGGAAGAAGCTGAAGAAGATGGAGAAGGTCCCACCTGAGCTCATCCCCATAGAGGACTTCATCACTCCGGCCAAATTCCTGGATGAAACGAGGTGCAGTTCATATCACTTCTGTCCACCATGCAGATATGTTCACCATATTTTATACATTGATTCATCGTCTCAAAAGTTAATTCTTACTTTTGTTTAACATATTCTCCATTTACATGCTTCTACTCGGACATAATATCTGAAAGCATAAAATAAATGTTCACTTTTATGCTGACAACACAATACACAATATTGACAATGATAGTGCGATTATTTTGCTTAATATTGTTATTGAGATATCAATTGTAATACAATATACAGACACAGGTATTTCAATATTTTAGATTTTTCAGCCGACAAGAAACATATTTAATAATTTGCTCTGTTTGAATACACTGAAAGTGTGTTTACAATGTGTAATTTCATCCATATGCCAGAAATTGCTTAGGAGTTCATTTTGAGCAACCACCATTCTGATAAAATAATTGCAGCCTCATGCGATTTGGAAATTGAAGTAGTTCACATTGCGATTTTCTTAAAATTAATTGTGCAGCCCTTACAATGCTGGAGGTCACAGAATTCTTCGTGCCAGTATAAAGACAGCAGCAAGAATGTAATTGGATGTAATTTTTGATGCAAATTTGAGTTTTGACAAACACATTTAGACATGTGCAATCATGTTTTTCTCAAATGAAAAATGTTTCCAAAATGAAGCAGTTTTTATCCTTAAGTAAGAAGTCATCCATGCTTTTATATCTTCTCACTTTAACTAGTCTGTATTCCTGCCTCAGTCTAAAGTTCCTCTTTCCTTTCCAACTTGTACAAAATGCAGCAGCATTTTTACTGGAACAGACAAGATCACATCACCTCGAATTTATCATCTATTGGTTACCTGTTAAGTTTTAGAATTGACTTTACTGATCACTTTTAAGGCATGGATTTAGGGATCGGTCTGGCACCAAACTATATCACAGTCCTTTTAACCCCATATGAGCCGGAGGTCCTCATGTAGATCCCGACTGGCTGTTCCAAAATGTACATCAAAAAGCCGATCAGGCTTTTGGCATCAGAGCTCCCAGACTTGGGAACGACCTGCCTGAGGAGCTCAGGCTGGAGAAATCATTTCTTAAAACACATTTTTATAACTTTTATGTATAGGTCTTGTCTTTCACCTAAATTTTTATGGTTTACTTTTATGTTCTTACCTTGCTTTCACTTTGCTGTCAATTTTTTACTCCCTTATGAAGTGTTTTGTAACCATTTTAAGAAGTGCTATATAAAGTTTATTTTCACTGTTTTACAAAGGGAACGCTTTACACCAAGGCTGTCCTTTGAGGAGAGCGAGCGCCGAGCTCTGCTACTGAAGGAGTGGTGTCGTTACAAACAGGTTATCTGACTTACTTTTCACAACTCCATCACTTTAAAACTCTGCCCAAACCACAGCATCACGTACAGCTTCTGGGCTAAATGTGCTCATCGGTCTGTTTGTTGCAGAAGCAGCACATGGCTGAAATGGAGGCTATTGAAGTTGCTCTGGAGGCCCAGAGGGAAGCGCTGCAGGAGCTCAGGATCGAGTCTGAGGAGCTTTACCGGGCAGCGCTGAAGCCCGACACCCTTCTCTTTCCCTTCAGTCACGAAGGACCCAGCTACACACCGCCCAAGGCCAACTATGATGCACCCGATGGCAAATACAATGACATCACCAAAGTCTACACTCAGTGATGAAAATGGAACATATATGTGGGTGCAGCTGGTGTGTAAATTGTCACTTACTGTGTGTCCTTACATGATTCAACCAGCCAAACAGATGAAATCAGACATTGAGGCTTTCAGCAGCCTAAGTGCTAAGGAAGGAACAGATATTTCCAAATAACAGTATGATCACTTCAGTTCTATCATAGATTTGTATCAAATGTGTGAACATTAGTGAATTAGAACTATTGAATCTAGTTATAGTTTGTTTTTCCACATCCATGCCTCTGTATAAAACATAACTTGTAAGTAAACCAATATAAATTAAAATTTACATTGTTTTTTTTAATGATATGCTTTGTTCGGAATTACTTTATACATTTTATGGTATTAAGCAAAACAATGGAAGGCACATCCTTCATTACTGAATCTTGAAAACATTTATACATCCCTTAATTTGACAAGACTATAGTATCCGTCTTACACTGAACAGTAAAATAGAGCAGCCAGTGTCAAATGCATCAAACCCATTTACTGAGGCAGAATGCTGTCGGCTTCTATGCTTCAATTTACACAACCTGTGGACAATGAAACATTTAGGATTGGTAAAAAGGATAGTAACACCTACACAGAAACCATATCATTGTAATTCACTGGTAAAATGCCTGTTGATTCACACTATCATCCTCATGATTGAGCACCAGATGCTGCTGTCACTACTGAAATACACAAATTACTGTGTACCTGACAGTAAATATATTATGCATTTTTAGGTGACAAACAGGTAGGTGTACATCCTTTTATGAACAAAATCCAAAAATTGAAGACATGCGCTACTTCCAGTAGACAAGATCTCGTGAATCATTTTGAAATTGGAAATAACATAACATTAAATCATTTCAATTTCAACACATTTTTATCCACTCGCAGCCATGTGATGACGCTCTGGTAGCTTATCGATTGTATAAATTCAATACAGAGTTCTCCAAGCTCTGGCCTACTTCAAAAGCTGCACCTTGCAAGGCCAGAAACTATCTATAGCAGCATTCCACTGAATACAGTCTCTCCAGCACTCAAGGATTCTGCACGTCCATGCAGTGAAATCTGTCTCGACTATTACTTTCACTTTGGTTTGGTCACCATGGAGCCAAGACAGCACTTCACTAGCAAGAGTTCAGGAGTCCTGAGGCTTTTCCTGGTTCAGGGGCATATGCCAGTCTCTGGGAGGGTCTCGCCTCAGTTCCCAAACTGGGGTGAACTTTCTCTGCTCTGCCACTCTGTTCCTTTCACTCCTCAGTAACGCTTCCTGCAAAACAGAGACACATTAGAAATTTAAAAAAAAAAAAGCCTATGAGTTGTTGGGTGAAAGTCAGACATATGCACTGATTCCAGACTGGGCCTTACAGACTTCCTCTTTGTGTTCACTTCATCGATTTGAGACAACTTTTCACACTCAAATCCAGTGACTTAGCTCATGATATAAGCACTGACTGTAACATGCGTTTTGAATGTAAAAATAAGTGATGAATGTATTTTGAAGCTCTAGATTCTATTTGATATATGGTTTCTAAATATTAAAACAAAATGGATATGTACAGTGAGTGGAATCTCAAGGATGCAAAGAGATTATATAGTCTGGGGGCATTTTTAATGCCAGTTAGAATTAAATGTAAGACCAATTTCACATCTGAAATAAGTGTGAAAATGAAATCAACTGAAGACCTAGCAGACTATACATCAGTATGACTGGGTTGATTTCTCACTGGAAAAAAGTGCACCAAAAAGCTGCAATATTTTAAAGACATCTAAAACTGATTTTGCTCTATACAACTATATGAAAAACCCTTTAAGGACTCAAGTTTAGATAGTATAAGATAGTTCAAGATTTTTTCAGGACATGCAGACATCCTGGATAGTCATAAAATGCAGGATTGGGGATTTCAACAATGACACCTCATGCAGTTGTACCTTGGCCTCTGTGCCTGTGTGTTTCTCCCATTCCCTGCAGCTGTAGTAGTCCTCTTTCCACTGCTGGCAGGTCGGGGACGTCCCATAGGTGTAATAGTGGTGGAAACGGTTCCACAGGCTTTTGCAGTGTTTGAACTCACTCATGTAGTTATCACAGGTACGAGGTGGCTATATGGACGGACAGAGTACAAGTACTAAGACAATGAAATGCAGTTTAGCATCTAACCAGAAGTGCAAAAGAAGCAGTAACAGTGCAGTGCAATGTAATGTACATATGTATAATATATAAATAGAATAAGCTGTAAGGGTAGTATGAATGTGCTAAGATATATACAGTATGAACAGTATTAACAGTATCAACAGTATGAACAGTGGATATGAGTATGCAAGATATATGAATATGCAAGATGTATATAATAATATATGTAGTATATGCAGTATGGTGTAAGGTATGGTGTATCCTCTACTGTGTGCTTTTGGGGAAGGTCATACATTATTTCTATTTTAATTAATTAGGCTATAGCAAACGTGCTGAAAGCATCACAAAGAAGACGAGTGAACTTGGATAATACACTGGCAGAGCAAATTTAAGATCAACCTGAAGAGGACGTTGTTAGAATGTATGTGTGTGTGTGTGTGTGTGTGTGTGTGTGTGTGTGTGTGTGTGTGTGTGTGTGTGTGTGTGTGTGTGTGTGTGTGTGTGTGTGCAACTTGTAACATTAGCCAACCCAAATAATAACAGCGCCTCCTTGAGGTTGCAACAGATGAATCTCAGCATCCAGGCAATCTTTCGTGGCTGGTGATACATTTATTTAGTTTTCGAAATGGACTGGTTAGATTATACTTCGAAAGGTTTGCCTTCCATGCAAATCGTGAAACAAAAGAAAGCGTTGGCTAGCTTAGCGTCTGATGTATCGTCTCTGTCCGACATGGATCACTGGAAAGGTTACGTTGTCCAGTTAGCACATTAGCTAATCACCTAGCTAACTACTTTATTCTGCCTTGGCACTGTTCACTCTTTCAAAGCCTAATATAACAAAACAGATGAATCAAGCCCGACATATTTTTTTATCAAATCAAAATGTAATTAGTTTGATACGTTACCCTCCACGCTGCTTCTTCAGACCGATCCATTGCCTGTAGCTGCTAGCTTTAGCTTACCCTTTGACAGTCAGTGTGGCTGATGAAGTCATATTACATCTGGCCAATCACGTGCTGATATTCCACTTATTCCCGCCCACTTGACTAGAACAGATCAGGCACAGCTAAAATTTCAGTCAAGAAAACAGTTTATGATTATGTAAATATCTAATTTTTCGATCATGAGGCCAGTCCTTAAAGTTCTGCTGTTAATAAATACATTACAAACATTACAAGGCACATTTAATTTCAAAACACAGTACTTTATTTCAGTCTATAAATAAACCAAGCAAAGAGAAATTTGCAACTTATTCTTATAAACCCCAACAGGCTCTGAATCTAAAAAAAAACAGAAAACAGAAAAGAATTTAGAGCTATTATTGCTCCCATTTTGTCATAAGGAAGAGGCATGGGGAAGATTTGGGATTCAGGGTTCCAAAAAATGTTCAGGAGGATTTTACAAATGAATTATAGATGCAACCAGCCATTATGGAAAAAAACAAATGCACTATATATATATATTTATTTAATTCACCCCGGTGTGGGGAAAGGTCATTCAAATCTGATATCAAAACAATGCTTTATGAATAAACCCCTGTGTTGGTGGCTTGGCAATGTAATTATTTTGCCAGGGTCAAACCAGTAACACCGGACTCTTGGACACCAAATTACTACTGGCAGCACTCATTTTACAGCGCTCTTCTTCACGTGTTTAGCAAATGTATTACTGCTAGAGTCTTAAATTAAATATAATTCAAACTCGATCACACAACTGCAATTTCCAAGGGACAGAAAAACAGAATCCCTGTGCTTTTGAATGCCAGTTTTTTTTTTTTTACTTTTTGTAGTGGGTGTACAATAGATATGGTGAGTTTGTGCACATCAGCCAGCCTCTCTGAAATCTTCAAGGCTTTCTTCCCTTCTTGCGTAGCGACTGTCCTTCACCAGAGAAGGCGATGAATCTGCTCATGGCTTCATCCTGAGAGTAACGATGAAATATAAAAGTACATATAAGTGGCGTACTACACCATGAGCCCTAAATACAAGACACTGATTTAGAGTACTCTTGTTAAAATTCCAAATAACAGAATGTGAGGAACAGCACTGGAATGTATTGAAATACTGTAACAAAGCGTAGTCAAAATATTAAATGTCTGACAGAACCAACCCGACTACTTACATCTTCTATTGTTTTCCTGGGCAGAGGCCTAGAATTCCTAATGAAGGTGATCCTGCCAACTTTGTACTCATAGTTAGGAATGCCTCTGTATCAGAAAAGAGTAGAGTGAGCTTAGATCACAGATTTTACACTCAAAACAAATTGCAAATATTTCTATATTGGTTCAAGGTTTAGAGATATATGCAGTACATAAGGATTAGACAAGTGTGACAAAAATGATAGAATTATAATCTTGAATAATTATGTAAATGGAGAGTTACAATTGTCAACTGTCAGGGCAGGGTATAAAATATTGATTATCTTCTGACCTTTTAATGTCACTTGGGTCAATAGGGGCAGGGCTGGGCTCAATGCCTTTCTTTTTGCCATCCAAGCGATTACCAGAGCCAGTGAACGCCTGGGGATTGTAGAGATACAAAAACAGAAATTAAGTTACATTGGCACCAGCTATGTGGGCTCAATATTCATGAAAATATTAATTTGCCAATGACTGATAGAAAAATGAACTCACTCTGAATCCCATGTCCATGTCAGCATAGCTGGGCGGATCTCCTTCTTCCTCCTGTGAAGAGAAGAGAGAAGGTTTTGTCAAAATGTCCACAGGTACGTTGAGCATCATCCATTCGTAGACAAAAGCTGTTTGGTTCTTACCGTTGGTTCCTCATAGTGCTGAGGCCGTCTTTCAGGCTCTTTGTAACCCAATGGAGCATCAAAATCCACCTGAGAAACAATGCGAGTCACAGCTTTAAGACATAACTAAGCCAGAGTACACAATAGACTAATTCACTGTTTTCTGTATTATTTTACTGATGCGAGGGTCAGTAGACAGAGGGTCTTACATTCATATCACACTCAATGATGGATACTGCTTTATCTGGCTTGGTCTCCATTACTCGCAGTTCATAGATCTGAAACAAATAGTCAGACTTCAGTAAACAGACAAAGGCAGAGATAAAACCATACTCATATAATAGACTAAGAATATTTAATTTGAACAAGCAGATTTTTAAGTATTACCTTTTCATTGTAGTTGATAGCGATGACATCACCGGTCGTCAAGCAGGCAAAGTTTCTCAAGGCATTTTCCAGCCTGCGAAACAGACAAGCAAGTTAAACACTTGTCTTGTAAATGTGATAAAGGTCAATTTAATGGTCCTGGCTAATATTTCTTACACTGCTTTGGGGTTTGTGATGTCCAGGAAGTCTGGGCTTTGCGGCTGGAACTTGGAGTAGGTGGCCACCATAAGGTTTACACTCTCTACTTGGACTAGACCGCCTTCCTCCAGCAGGAGATTCTGCATCATCTGCAGGGAAGAAATAAACAAACATCAGTACAATTCACACCATGGCCTGGATGAATACTTGTTACAGAGTGTCTGTGCGTGAGTGCATTAACATTTAATTAAAGTTGTGGAAGGCATCAAATGTCTTGTCAAATCGCACTAAATCAGCAAAGAAAATGGAAAAAAATAAAAAGCATGATTTTCAGCCTATCTCAGTCACGAGAGCTGTAGTTAAGCCAAATGGAGATTAGGGCTGCAACTAATGATTGTTTTCATTAATTATTAGTTTTTCAATTAATCGATTAATCGTTTAGTCTATAAGATGTCAAAAATAATGACAAATTCCCATCACAAATTACCAAAACTCAAATTAGGTCTTAGAATCGCTTACTTAGTCTGACCAGCAGCCAAAAAAAACCAAAGTATTCATCTTATAATAATATATAACAGAGAAAAGCAAGCAAATCTTTGCAAGCATTTGCGAAGCTGTAACCAGCAAATGTTTGGCATTTTTTGTTGATAAATGACTAAAACGATTAATCAATTCTCAAAATTATAATCAACTAATTTTCTGTCGATTGACTAATCGATTAACCAATCGATTAACCAACTAATCATTTCAGCTCTAATGGAGAGTCCTTGCTCTTTAGTGTTTGTCAAAGGATCATAGCATTGGCAGGATATTGTTTGAGACTATGAAAAAAAACACAAAAACAATGCATTTTATGACCACATGCCATTTCTGCTTCTTCATCTTAATGTTGTGTATTATCCCTCAAATAGTGTTTATTTATTGGTACATACTAGGTTTCCTGCAGCGGTGATTGCAGACATTTATAGACATTTTGTCAATTTCTCTCCCGTGTGGCACTGACAGTAAACTTGTTACTGAGTGTTTCTTACCCAGTGTGGCAGGTAGCAGATTCCCTCGTCTGCCACAAACTCCAGCACACCACAGTGTGTCGTTCTGTCTGAGTTCTTGTTGCTCAACTTGAACAACATCGGATAGGTGATGTTCAGCCTGCCTGTGTGGGAGAGGAGCAGAGAGGAGGTGAGAATCATGGAAAATGCATAAAGACGTTTTATATTACTGTAGAGGAGCTTCATTAAAGTCGCACTTACTGAGCTGGTCAAGAGCAGAAGGTGGCATTATTACTGAAAGGAGACATCAATCATTAATTCACACATTAATATGAAAACCATTCCAAATCTCTAGTAAATATATATATATCTACAAAACAATGCAGGCTCTGTCATTCATGGGGAAAAAACACAATTAGCCGCAGGTAGTCTAACTAGTTCCATATTCTGTCCCATTGTCAACATTATTAAAAGACATACAAAGTATATTAAATCCGTATGTCTTTAAAAATGCTTACTTTTGCCTCCTTTCTCCACATCTGACCGGTCGTTTGGACCTGCCAGCATCGACACCGAGTAGCATCGGTACTGAGTGGAGAAGCGGTTTTGAAAAGCCCGAGGCATCGGATGGTCGAATACGTGGAACGAAAACTGTGAAGGAAACCAAAACTTCTTAAACCACAGATATTTACGGACAATAACGTTTTTAGTAATGTACATTAATCGGTTAGCCACACAGGATTACTTTCACTTGTATCATGACAGGGCATCTTTCTGCCCTGCTGTCTTGTTGTTGTTAGCCGCTTGCTAACTGCTCAATCGATTTGTTTAGGGAGAAATTTGTCATCATCCGCGGACAAAAGGAGTTTATTGAGCGACACCCACCATGTTGACGGTTTACTTCACGTTTTCGACTTAAAATGACTCAAAACAAAGCTGTGGTTGTTTCTTCCTACCCTTAAAAAACACGCTAAGCTGTGAATTCCCAATGTTATCTTCCGCTTCTTCCGGAAGTGTATGAGCTGACAGCGGGAAATGACGACACAACAGAACGAGCCAATCAGAGGGGCCCACACAATTAGTGTTTCTTCTTTTTATAATAACTAAAGCCCAATTTTAAAATATCTCCCTTGCAACTTCTTACATTCTTCTTCTTACATTTGGGAATGAAGTTTTTCTCATATCTTCATCTTAATTATCATCCACAGTTCACACACACACAGCATGAATAAGCAAACACCAGCCTCATTCAGAGCAGAGCCACACTTTTAATGAGTCTTATGAAGACCAAATCAGACATGAATGCCTGACAGCAGTACACTGATGAACCACAAGTTAAAAAGTCATTATAGAGCTCTAGTGGAAACATTTTCTGCCGGACAAAACTGTACAATTCATAGACGTATAAAATACAAAATGGAGAAAGGCAATGTTGTGTGGTGACAGGTGCACTTGCAAACAACATAAAAACAATTAGGGATGACTGTAAGAAGAAGGGCCTTTTTGATGCTGGAGAAGAGTCTGGGGGTGAGGAGTTTTTTGCCAATCTGTAGGTCAAGGTAGGTCTGGTCACAAGTCTCTGTAATGTGTCATTTTCCACCTTCTTTTTCTTCAAAGGTCCTGGTGACATCCCCTCATATAGGAGGCCAACTTTTGGCTACTTCCTGGTGCATGGCTTCAGGTAGCCACTGGCAGTAAGCAGACAGCATGACTTTAGGATGAGAAAAAAAACATGAGAAAGCAATGGAGTTAGACGACAAGAGGTCTCATCAAACAGACTCAGACAAATCATGCCAAACAGATCAAACCCTCACATTTGTCTTTGTTCCTCCAGACGGAGAGAAGAGCCTCTCTACAGTCAACTCTCTCAGACACCAGTGCTCCCAGCAAAGCCTCGGTCCTGGGCTGCAGCCTGGGACAGCAAAGCAACATGAGTAAGAGAATAGTCTTTTCTCCGAACAAGTCAATTCACCGAGTGACGAATGGCCTCAGACGGCCAGGTGTGAGACTGTAAGCTTACTTTGCCCATGTCTTCAGCATGATGGAGGGGTTTGAGAGAAGGTGGCGGCTGTGTTTCTTCAGTTTAGGGCATACCTGCAAAACAGACAAAGCATAAGACAAAGCATACAATTCAATGTGATGGACTTTGAAGTGATAAGGACTGCAAAGAGACTGGGGCTGTCAGGTTTTGCTGCAATACCTGTCCCTCAAGCAGGAACCTGGCAAATAGTTTGTAGCGCTCCAGGCTGTCTGGATAATCCATCTCCACTGCAGGCAGCTGCCAACCCACACGGACTGCAGGACAGACACAGACATTATAGTAACGTAGGTGGACAGAGACACCTTACAGCAAGAATGACAGCCAGCTATAGAGAGAAGTGACACTTACAGAAGGTGCTTGAACGTTGACATTTGACTGTGCCTGTGGAAGAACAGAGCCACGGTGACGGAGTCTCCAGGGCAGAGCCGAAATGACAGTACTGGGGCAGAAGCTGGGGGACCCACTCTGCTTCTACTGCCGACACACCTGACAGAGACAGACACAGACAGAAAGGAGGACACATTTTCCCAAATGGTAAGCGAAACTCCAGCAAATTTGACTTCATATAACAATGGCAGCAACAATATGCAGTTCAGTCCAAACTTTATTGCATTGAAATCTGGCTTATCGACAGGGCTTCACAGTAAAAGCGCATAATATAAAAAAAACACAAGAAACACAATAACATAACATTAAAGAACAACACATCACAAATCGGCACAATAGATTCCACACAAACATCCGAGTCCGAGACTAGACAGGGAGTCAATAGCTTGATACGGTGCAATAAAAATCAGTACACAAGTCTTCTACAGGAATAGAAGCTATATCAGTTCGTGCAAATTAAAGGAACACTTCACCATTTTTTTAGCCATATCTCTATATATTAGTCCTCCTCACTAATACATGCTATGAGACGGCACCATGTCTGTCTACTTGCTCTGTGTCTCGGAGACGGGCTGTGGAAAGTCCCAAAATTTACCCGTCATCGGTGGGGATTTCCAACTCGTAGAAACTACAACAACTCTCTTCCTGGATTCTCATCTCCACCTCAAGGCTGGGACACACGTTTTTGAAGCCCGGTTTGGCAACAATTTGAGATGGGCAGAGTCGCCGGCAGTCACGCTGTATAGTCGCACCTGTAATTGTTATGTGTGTGGAAGTGAAAGACTCAAATCTCTCTCTTATGATCCCAATCGGCAACGTCATGATTAGATCAAACATGATCTCAAATCTTAATGGCAATTTTCAATGGCCAATGAAAACAGAGATTGCGACAGACAAAGCAAGAGGGAAAATACGTAAGTGTAAACAGAAGTGTCCAATGTGCACGATGGCTGAGCCGGGAAAGAAAAGAAACCTGAATGTGTTCTCTCTTCAAGCAAATTGCAGCACAAACCACAATTGCTGCAAGCCCTATGGGCTGCATGTTTGTTTTGCTATACAAATATTGAAAAATCACATTCGGGAGAGAACTGCAGCCGCTTATTCTCAGTCTTTTGTATATGGCCTATGGTCTTTAGATTTGTGTTCTTCAAAGACAGCCGTTGATGTGTGTGTGCATCACAAGAGACTGGAAATCTGCAAATTTCAGTTGTTAAATGTGCGCTGCTCAATCTTTTCATTGTCGTTTATGATTGGAAAAATCTTTGAATGTGTCCCCAGCTTCAGGCAGCGGACTTCCCACAGCCCATCTCCGAGACACAGAGTGAGTAGACAGACATGGTGCCCTCATAGCATGTATTAGTGAGGACCAATATATGGAGATAAGGTTAAAAATGGCAGTGTTCGTTTAAGCAATCTAACTGCAGTGTGGATAAATGAGTTCCTGGTTCTTTTACTCTTGAGTTTAGACACTAAATCAGCTCAGACTCAAAAATGACACTGGCCGTCCTCACTACATGCCTCTCAAAAATTTTAGTCAGTTGTGTATCACTCACGCCAGTAAGCTTAATGGCTGTTTTCCCCAAGCTCATTTACCTCTCATGTACATCTTGGTGGTCTCCATGACCTCCTGGTAGACGACAAACTCAGGTAGTGTTTTGAACAGCGCAGAGGTGGGGTGAATGAAGACTGGGTCGTCCAACAGAGGCGTCTGTCAAGAGAGACAAAAAAGTTGAGGAGGTGAAGGAGAAGTACAGGTAATTCCCCTGTAATCATAATAATAGTTCTCAGTGCAACTTGCCTTGTATCCATTCCTCCATTTCGGGTCTAGTATTTCTTCTGCCTGTACACGCCGTGCAAGATGGTCTCCCAGTCCGGCCAGTACAATCTGCCGCAAGCAAATCACCTGGCTCTCTGTTGGTGGACTCATCTTGGGATCCACAAATACTCCCACCTCAGGACACACTGCATTCACTGGGAAAAGACAATATGAATGATTTTCTATGCCGTTTCTGTGGCGTACGGTGAGTTTGGTCATCTATAAATTTGTATACGTGTACCTGCATTGGTAAGTTGTCCTCTAAGCCGCCTGATCTCCACCATGGCTTTATACCTCAGGCCATTCTCCTCACAAAACTTTGGTGTACAGCCAGCAAATTCACAAGCCCCGACAGCACCTGCAGTCACATGCAAACACAAATATATCCCCATCAATATACTTTAAGCATACGACTTGCATAAATACATAAACACCAAGGACTGTATTGACTAAGAGGTGTGCTAATAATTACTACCATGTGCAAAAACTTGATAGCCGTAGCTTTTTCCCACATGCTGCAGCACTGCATCATTTCATCAAGCAGTGATAATATGACATGGCAATCTGCAATTTCTTTTAATCTCATCCTCGGATATTTGAAGAGGGTAATTCTCAAATGGAACACTCTCTCTTATTTGTTTCGTATTACCCCCTTTCTTATTTCTCGCTCTATTTCTCTATCTTATTTCTTATCTCTCTGCCTGTTGTTCCTTTGAACTAATAACACCTTCTCAGCATGAGAAGTTAGAATGTGCTTCCTCTGGGCGTTAAATCCCGCGCACAATTATGCACGTTTTGGTTCAGTAAATCAAAATAAAATCAACCATTTCAATAATCTCCTCCTCCATTTTTACACCCTACCATTGCCATTCCTCAAAATACATAATAATTGGGTCAGATGCGCTAAAAATCTCCTAACAAGTGTCTACCCCATTTCCTCGTGCAAATGCTTGTGTGCACAGGTTAGTCGATCAGAATCGCACTTTTTATGCACACAACTGCATTACTGCCACCGCAAATGCTTAATAAATACAGCCCTAATTATCATAAATATATCTAAACCTGAAATTAAAGGTCAACACATGATATGATGCACAAAGCTAGAATCTGTACAGTACTGTTCAGTCACAACATAACAAAAGTGACCTTACCCAGCATGACCATAAGGTCCCCCAGCAGGAGTGAGGCTCCTTGCCCAGCCCAAAGCCTCCTCATCTGGGTCAGGCGAGCCCGGCGCTGGGCCAGCTTGGAACTCTCATCCTCACTACCTGCAGGCCTGAGGAGGAGGGAGGAAAACATGTTTAGAGTATAAAAACATGAATATATTTACATAAAAACAGACGGAGACAGAGCAAACGTATGTGTCCTCACCTGTCGAGGTCTTCAAAGATCTCCCGGACTGTCATGGCAGCCACCACAGCAATGACGTACGGCAGGCAATCCTGCTGCTTCCCCAGCGCTAGCATTTTAGCATAGCGTGGTGCCACAGGGAATGAAGCCATCGCCCTGCCCAAGGGGGTGATGGGACAGCTCAGCCTCGCTTGCTCCATCTCTTTCACCCTGGTTTAAAAATAAATAACAGATTGTAGGCTTGAGGCTTGGTCACACAACTTGACTAATGGACTGCTTAATTTATCTCAATTCACTGGGTAAACTGAAATAACATGGGCCAATAAGATGGGAAGATTAAGAAAAAGACAGGGAAGAGAGGGAGAGGCAGAGATAGAGACAGAGGTAGACAGTTACCTTCCGGTGCGAGGCGGCTCTTTCAGAGCTCCCAGTGAGACCAGTAACTGTTCTGCGGCAACAAGAGCCTCAGCAGAGGGAGACGTGGGAAAAGGGAAATTCACCACCTGAAGACACACACAAAGATCTGTGTAGCATTTCAACAAAACACAGCATGTTTTACCTTTCTTTATCTAGGGGAAGTTGACTGAGCACGCATGTTTTTTTCAGCAATGCCCTGCTTCACATTCACAGTTACATGCATTCACAACTGGAAACTGCTCAGTGGAACCAGTCTTCTAGTATCTTCTACTATTGGTCCATGAGCTGTTCTACATTTACTGACCTTGTCTATGTTGAGGTCCTTCATCTGCAAAACCAGGTCTTCCACAGGCCGGCGAGTGATCTCTGCCTCAGAGAACGGACTGAAGTCCCCAAACACTGCAGATGAGTACAACCTGCAGGAACACCATAGAAACTGTTGATATAAACACCTTCAGTTACACAGAAGTTTCCCATTTCCTAAAGATGAGAAAATATCTGAGAGAATATTCTCCTGGGGTGAAGACTGTAAGTAAAGTTCTGACCTGTAGCAGTGTCCCGGCTCTGTTCGTCCAGCTCTACCTGCCCTCTGATTGGCTGAGGCCTGAGAGGTCCATGAGACCTTGAAGGAGGACACGCCGGTCACACGGTCGTAGTAACGCTTCTTAACCCGACCACAGTCGACCACGTACTTGACCCCAGGGATGGTCAGAGACGTCTCTGCCACGTTGGTGGCTACCACACAGAGACGAGTGCCAGGTGGGGGGGGCCTGAACACCTACACCACAGGTACACAACACACACACAATATTTGGACACATAATACATCACAACAGTTACTCTATAGAGGGCTGTCTGGGTGCGTTTCTAAACTTACAACACGCCTGACATTCAGGAAATATTGGTGTAGTATAGGTGATTACAATTAGTAAACCTGTACAATTCATGCATTTGCCACTGTGAATAGCCATCTTAATGTGAAATTTACTTACGTTATCGTGGAGACATTGTAACATTTTATTAGCATCAGAGAAGCAATCTAGCTTTAATTTATTTTTATCTTTCGTTACCTTTTTCACTCTTTCTTTGCTAACCAACAGTTCTATTCTTTGCTGCTGTAACAACCCAGTTTCCTCTCTGGGATCAAAGCAGTTAATCTTAAACTATTTTTAATCAGTCTTTGTACTGATAAATGTCAGGTTAATGATCTTACTTTAGCCTGCTGCTCTGGGGCCAAGAGAGAGTACAGAGGGAGGACATACAGAGGAATGGATGGGTCGGCCTTCTCCTCTATAAAAACATACAATGCAAAAGACAGAAGAGAATTAGTATAGATACTCATCTGAAATAGGTCCCTCTGGATTTGGAGAACTAGTGGTGTATCTTACCTGTGTCACCAGGATCGTCTCCCAGTTCCAGGTCAGAGCCTTCATCCTCCTCGTCTCCTATCCCAGCCTGTCTGTCCTCGTCCCCCTCATCCACCGGTAAGGCAGAATAATTGTCCAGGTCGATACGGGGCAGGGACTGAAGACAGAGAGTAAAGCATGCAATGCCTTAAAATATGTGTAAACAGTGGATATCTGTTGAGGATACAGGTGCCTTTTATCATACTGCAACACACACAGTAAGAGCCTTGAATAATGTGATTGTGGCCTTTGGGGGCATTTTACTAAGACCTGACTTACCACAGTCTTCTTCTGTTTGGCCTTCTTAAACTTCCTCATCGCCTCTGAGGTATCAGCCTCCTCATCTTCACCTGGAAAAAAAACCAAGTGATTATACATTCTGTTCAGAGAGAGAGTGCATAAGTGAGCGAGCAGGTGTGTGTGTGTGTGTGTGTGTGTGTGTGTGTTACACTCACCAGTGGTTGTGTTACCCTTCCTGAAGGGGAAAGCTTTCCTCAGTCTTCTACATACAGTGTGCACCTCAGCCTGGCCAGTCAGGAACACCAGGATACCACCTGATGGACAGAGAAATGAAGTCTGGGTGGCAGTGTAGTGTAGTGGTTAAAGAGACCGTCCCGTATCCAGCAACAGCGATGTGTCCTGTCAAAGTGTCCTTAAGCAAGATACAGAGCACCCCCCCCCCCCCCCCCCCCTCCCGATCCCAACCTGCTCCCTCATTGTAAGTCGCTCTGGTAAAGCCCCATTCATATCTTGAACGATAACTAATGATAACTATAAACTAAAACGAAACATTGTTGCTCAAGCATTCACACTACAACAATATTTGTGACAAGTCAGCAAATGACACATCAGCATTGGTTGAAAATATTTTATTGTTGCCTCTGCATCTAATGTAGCACACAAATCCAAAATGATGACTAAGTCAAAAGTACAAAATCTGGCTGTGCATATGTATGAGGCTGTGTGTGTGTGTGTGTGTGTGTGTGTCTGTACCTGGAGGCAGCATGCGGTGGATCTTGCAGATCTTGTGGAAGGCCTCTCCAGTGTAATCCTCCAGAGGGGTGCGTTTGTTGAAATGGATAGTGACAGGGAATTGGCGGGCGTCCACCTTGATGACAGGCGGAGGCGATGGAAACAGCTTCCTGTTGTCGGTGAAGTCTTCGACCCGCAGAGTGGCCGACATGACCAGCAGCTTCATGGGCAGACCTTTCTGTAGGGGGCATTCACGAAACAGCAGGTTGACGGAAAAGAAGGACGCTAAAACGGTCGCACAAGACTGAGGCTGCCTACACTGTAAAAGCTGTACAGCAGAGCATGTTGTCTGAAATATAAGCTTCAACATCCGAGCACGACCAGAGGTGAATGAGACATTTCTCCCGTCAAACACTAGACATGGCGTTGCTGCTTACCTTGTTTCTGAGTGGGACGATACGAGACAGCAGGCCGATGAGAATGTCTGTGTATACGCTCCTTTCATGAGCCTCATCTATGATTATCACACTGTACTTCTGGAGCAGGAAATCCTATGAGACAAGACAGAGATAGTGGCAGTATTACATAGATACAAAGAGACAGAGACTCTTTTATGTAGACATTACATCTGAGTCAATTATTGATGGAAAAAATGCTTTCAATAACACTGGGTTTCCCATAGCCTCCCTACATGAAAGATAGTTTGTATTTTTGTGTCAATATCACTGGTTCAGCTGTGTTCGTTGGTCCCCTCCAACTGTCCCACCTCTAGCAAGGTCAGGCTGATAATAATGGGTCAAACCATCCTCTCAAGGGCTCTTGTGGTCGCTCACATCATCACACAAAGATGAAAGTGGGCTCAATGTTTGTAACCATAATATAAATATCATATTCCATCAAAACATGAACACAGCAGGGAGAAATGTGCAGATTTTAAGAAAGTTAAGGCTCAACTTCCCATTTCTCTCTATTGCCCAGGCACCTGTGTGTGTGTGTGTGTGTGTGTGTGCGTGTGTGTGTGTTGCACATTAGTTGGTGGGGGACAGTAAAGTAGATACCTTCTGAATCTCCTTCAGTAGAACACCATCCGTCATGAACTTGATCTTGGTGTCGCTGGTCACATTCCCCTCATATCGAATCTGGTATGACACCACCCTAAAAAACAGACAGACCCCAATAAGCTCCATATAATTTAGAAAATGTTTCCCTCAACAGAGGAATTTCCTTTCCCAAGCTTGTTACAAAGACATACGAGAAGAAATACATGTTCTAATATACTCCATATATTTTCAAAGTAAAGTCTGTGCCTTTGAGGTAGGTTTCTCTATGCCAAATACTTTGAAAATCTACAGAGTGAAGTAATTTTGGTACCGTGTGGACAGGTTCATCTCTTTGGCCACTCTGTGGGACATGCTGACAGCTGCCACCCTCCTTGGTTCAGTGACACCTATAATCCCACTGCCACTGGAGATAGAGAGCAAAAGAATGAAGATAATATCAGATCAGATGATATCAGATACTAATGTGTGACCTCCTGTAAGGAGGAAAATATCCAGTGAGACATTTAAGGACGCTACCACAAACAGGGGATAAACTCAGGATAAAAGGACTGGTATATGTACCTGGCGTAGCCTGCCTCATACAGGAACTGAGGCACTTGAGTGGTCTTCCCACTTCCGGTCTCTCCGCAGAGGACGACACTGTGATTCTCTCTCACCGCCTCCATGATTACCTGCTCCTCCGCCAGTACTGGCAGCCTCAGACGAGCTTCCTGTAGCATGTGCAAAGACAGATTGAAAAACACATAAACCAACTACTCCTCTCTGAAAGAAATATGTGTAGCTTACTCACTTATTCACTCAGACTCTCACTCTCTCTCAGACAGACAGACAGACACCCACACAGAACACAAACCTGTATTTCTGGCAGTCTATCAACTGGAATGAAGACAGCAGGCTGGGATGGCTTTTTGCTGGGGACCTCGCTCTGATCTGAACCCTTCTTCTCATTCTGTCCATCTGTCACTGTCGCCCGTTCTTCTTCCTTCACCTCCTCTTTGCCCTTTGTCTCCTGACAGTGAGAGCTGGCTTCCTTAGATTCACACGCCTCTGTGGTCTCATTTCCTCCATCATCCTCGTCATCATCATCGGAGGAAGTGTCCAGATCGCTGCTCTCTTCTCCCTTTTGCTCTTCTTCTTCTTCTTCATCCTCTGCTTTCCATTTTCTTTTCCTGTTAGCTCCGCTCAGGCTACTGATCTTCGGCCCTGAGCCTCCATCTTCTACTTCATCTGTTGTCCTGGGAAAACATGAACAGTCAGACACCACCATCTCCCCATCCGCCAATGAGAAACACAGACAAATCATACTGCTTCTACAGCTTAGCTTACATGTCTGCATTTAGCTTAGCTTCTATATTATGTGTGTATGTGTGCGTGCACATACTGTTTATTCTGGTAAAGCTTGTCTCCTGTGCCCAGTTTGGAAGTGGTGTACAGCTGCTTCAGCTCAGACTCTGGAAGCTGCACCTCAGCCAGCTTGGTCAGTATGTCTGCTCTCTGAACAGGATAGAGGAGAAGAGGGATGCATTAGGATGTTGTTGTCCATCATATCAAGTTTGCCCAACACTCATTGCCAAGAGTTTCTATACATTTTACATTTTATGCATTTACCCGATGCTCTTATGCAGAACAGCTTACAATGACTGCGCAAATAGAGATTCAGTGTCTAGTTCAAGGACACTCCTGACAGAACAGAAGGCTGTTGTGGGGTTTTAACCTGGGACCGTTCCATTATGGGACAACCACTCAGGCCACTAGACCACCCTGCCGCCAAAACCATGTGGAGTTACCATAGATCTCACATACAGACACATTTCTATTTTTTTAACCTTCACTTATCAAAGGATTATTAACTGAGGACATCTGCTGTTTTTCCAGCCACACTAGTCGTCAACTCTCAGCTACTGAGCAGATCCACTGGAGCAACCTGGGGTTTAGTGCCTTGCTCATGGACACTCATCCATACTCTCAGATGAAGTTTAGGCATGACGTGCTGCACATATCAGACTGCCTCCTACCTGAGCTTTCTTCTCCTTGAGTTCGAGGACCTTCTGCAGCTGTTTCCTCTGCTTCTTAGTGAGGGGATGTTTCTTGGAGACAGGTCTCCCTATGGCTTTCTTTTTCTTGGCTTTGTTGGCTGGGAGGACCAGGGCGTTGCTCTCATCCACACCCTTAAGTTTGGACCCATCTGTTGAAGGAAAACAAGTGGCATCAGAAGCGAGGAGACGACCCACAAGCCAAACACGAACAGACAATAATCATTTCACCAGTTCACTGATTTCACTTGTGAACGCCCATTTCTCCTCTTTTCTTACCTTCCAGTTCCACCACAACGTCTGTCTTCCCATCCCCAGCTGGTTGTTGAGGGTCACTTTGCTGTCTCCCCTTCCAGTTGTGTTTCTTCCTTAGTCTCCCCATCTCTGACTGAAGCTGTAGATTAATCAGTGAATAAGTCAATCGAAGCTAGGCAGCTAGCTAGAATCGTGTAGATCCACTGTTTAATTCGATAGCTAGGAGTAAAGCGTATATATTTAGGACTCACATCTTACAGCTAACTTACTTTGGTAACGTTAGCTAAATACAAAAAACTCGTACTGGCTTGTGTCGTTCAAACGGCCGACTAAATCCTTATAAACATTTATAAAATACAAACCTTTTATTTTAACGAGACAGACAATAGCACTGGGGTTTAAAGACTTGACGTTTGAAGTCCAATCCAGCACAAATCTCACGTGTAAACAGATGCTGGTCCGTTAGGTAAAACAGTCCGTCGGTGAAACGTTTCGTCGGAAAGGTTCCGCTACAAAAATATCAACGAGAGAGCCCAAAAACTCCCCCAGTATTGCTATTCGGGATATTACAAAAGTATACATTTTTTTAGAACAATGTTGATATATATATTTTTGCCTAAATAAATCAGCCAAGCAATCAAGATATTCACTCTGACATTAGCTATCAGCTTATATTAGGTGTTCGTCTGCTGACACAAATTTGACTCATAAGAAATGCAGGGACTTTTTCCATTGAATCTCTTTATTAATTAAAAATGTTGCATCCAGAAAAAAATACACAATAGTCATATATAAAATGCTAATAAAACTATAAAAATTATTATGTGATGTTTAAAAACGTCAAAATGCAGTTCTGCACAATGTGAGTCAAAAAATATGGTGTAGGCCTAACATAATCATGGCACAATACTGATCAGTTGTAAATATTCATAGGAATAAATTGCCTCAAATAGCCTGCATGCATGATCATTTTCTATTAATAAATAACAAAATACTTATCTGAAGTAAACAAACAAAAATCGGCTGTTTGTGAGATACAATGCAAATGGAAAACCAACTAAAACTGCCTCACATCAACACCCTGACTGTATTCCATGAAGCTGACCTTACTCACAGTCATTTCTCATTCAGTCTGCAGACAACATCCCCCCCAACTCTACAAAAGCATAAGACATTTGCAGTCCATTGTGCAACAAAAAAAAAGCTCTTTCACTTCTTTTGCATCTAAGAACCACACAACAGACGACTTCCTTCCTCCAGCTCAGATGCTGCTGTCCTTTAAAGCCTCGTACTCGTTCCCCATCATGCCCTCCCCGACGGCGAAGCTCTCCTCTTTGGTCCTCCTCGCCACCCTGGATAGCCTCTCGAACCTCCTCAGGAACACGATGACCGCCACCAGCAGCGCCACCTGCACCGCCACAAACACAAACAGACACACCTGCGAGGCGAAAGCCAGGTCGCAGTACCAGTAGTGGCAGGACTCCAGGATCTCCTCCTCGGTTAGGTACGCCACCAGCCGCCCTCTGAGGCCGGGAGGGGAGCTGCAGCTGAGGTTGAGGTGCGAGGTTTGGCCGGCGGGCCGGCCGCGCAGCCAGGCTCGCAGGTAGAGAACGCCGCAGTCGCATGTCCATGGGTTGCCGTGGAGAGAGACAGAGCGGAGGGAGGCCAGGGCGTCCAGCAGCCCATTAGGGATTGTGGTCAGCAGGTTGTCATGGAGACGGAGCTCGGTGGTGCTAGTCGGGAAACGGGTGGGGAGCGAGGAGCTGGTGAGAGACCTGCCGCTGCAGTCCACCTGGCCGCCATGGCAGGAACAAAGATGGGGGCACTCTGATGACCTTTGACCTCTGACTCCACACAAGAGGAGTAGACACAGGAGCAGAAGCCCCTTCATCATTATGAATCACTCTAAGGAGAGGAGAGGAGAGATCTTTTTTCATCCAAGTCACAGATGCATTGCATTTGGTGTTGTGATCAGCTCAGTCACACAGAATGGGTAGAGAGGAAACCATAAAAAGCCATTGCATATCTCTTGATGGCTGAAATATTTGTGGAAGACAGATAACATATTAGGGTGTGGGAAAACTGGAATTACAGAAACTCTTTTCTGAGTAAAGGATGTCCAGTGAACATGTCAGAGAGAGATAGGGACACAAAGGGGGAATTCACTCAGGAATGGTCAAGAGATCATTCAGCTTTTACTGGAAGGAATATGCTAGCTGAACCTAATGCTAACCCAACAAGAGAGAGAAAATAAAGAGTTTAATTCCATAATGAAATATCCAGTTTGCAAAAAAGGAAACCTACTCTTACAAAATAATCGCTGACATGAAAGTAATCAACAGATTGGAAGTTCCTTGAATGCAAAAAGTGAAAGTTTATTCATGCTCAAATAAGTGTACAAATGAACAAAACCGCATAAATGAGCAAGGGACGAACACAAAAAAGGCTTATATACACATGCAGCTATGTGCTTTTGTTCATTTATGCGCTTATATGTAGCATGAATAAACTTTCACTTTTTGTATCCAAGGAACTTGCAATTTTTTTATCTTTTGATTAATCTAATGGCCACCTTGGAAGACCTGTTTTTTTTTACATGTTTTTTACATGGGTGACATGAAAGTAAAGCACACCATGGCTTTCTATCAAAGTAATGAGTAGTTTACTGATGATTACATGATGATCCCTATACATGGCATCGTCATGTAATCATATGGTTGTCTGGGGCTGCAAAGGGAATACCTTGTTGCTGCACACCAAAATAATGCATAGCTTGTGGTTAGGAATAGTACACACTGAGCCTGTGATATATAAAATGTAAATGCACTGAAATATCAGAGAAATAGGGCACTTGAAGTCAGTCAAATTCAGTATTTTTTTTTGTCTCTCATAGGCCTTATTCAGGACTAGGTGACTCACTGCCATCAAGTGTTACTATTTTCAGCACTGTACACACAAGCTGCACTGATGGGAGTGAAGAACAAGTAGGACACTGCATCTATCATGTCATAAATGATCTTATGCAGATAATATTAACATTTTACTGCTCTCTTGTGTCCGCTGGAGCACACATGTAGTTATAGATGAGTCAATTACCTGCTCCTATCAATATCTGTATCCTGATTCAGTGAATAACAGGCTGTGCAAAGAAGAACCGTTTCCAGATTGACGTCACAGATTGACGTTCACTCTGGAGACCAACATGTGTTTTGTTGACTAACTCTGTCATTGACCTGCTGTCTGACTATCTTGTTCTAGTCCTGAGCTGATTGCCTCCTTCAGGTCTGAGTGAGCTCCACACCTTAGAGCCGACCTCTGCCTCTACACAGGGTTAAATCATCAGGTTTTAAATGTTAATGAGGTTATGAAGGCTGCAAAAGTGAAAAGTCTCATTATGGTCTGAGGAGAGAAATTTACCTTCAGTGTTGTGTTGTCTTCAGGAGAGGAAAGGACTGTGTTTCCCACAGTGGCTCTGAGAGGCGCAGCAGTATGTGAGACTTACAGCTGGCACTCACTGATAAAGGCCACTGTGAAAGACAGATACACGCAGACACACGTACACACACGCATGAACACACACATACAACATACACATACAAGCAGACACACACAGACTTCTAACAAGACACAGGAAGCATCTCATACAGTGGCAGGAAGATCCACAGCATCAGGACAGTATAGAACACACAGCGGCCTATATCAGATGTCTAAGGAATTACCAACCATCCTCATGTGCAAAGCATGAAACATTAATATTAAAACAATGATCAGCAGTTCTGGGTCCCGTTACTGTAACAGAGTTTTTTTTGGCTCCTCTGACTGGCTGTGGGAATATGCTGTGTGAGGGGGAAGAGTGGCTGGAGGAGATAAAGTTATGAATCAGCAGATTATGTTCCTGCAGCTCTGCAAGTCTCACTCTGTGCCATCATGAAGTGACAGAGTATATTGTGCTGTGTTTTCCTGGGCCTTGATGGCATAGAGGTGCAACTCCATAATGCAGTGGTTCTCAAACTTTTTGACTTGTGACCCCTTAAAACTAAGCAATGCCTTTCATTTGATTAGCAGAGGAGGCCTAGAGGCTGAAAACTATTCAGTATTTCACAAGAAAATAACAAAAATGAGAGAAAAGTCAGAGAAATTACACGATAATACATTTGTTTAGGAGAAATATGTTTTTTCCCCATCCCATAAATCATCTTGCGACCCCTCAAAATTATCTTACGACCCCCTTGGGGGGTCCCGATCCCCAGTTTGAGAACTACTGCCATAATCCTTAGAGAAATAATGCACAGACAGCGAGGTTCAAACGATGTGAATCAAGTCTGTTTATTGGTCACACCATTATAACCTCAGACTGACGACACAGTTCAGGCAGACAGAGATCACAGCCTTAGGGCAAAAGATGTACTGTACCTCAACCTCAGGAGAGTCTAAACACACACACGCACGCACACACACACACACACACACACACTCACATACACACACACAAGCATGCATGCTAACTCACACGTAGGATACACATCTGTACATTTCACCTACTTACATAACACAGTCACGCAACTCACTTGCAAATAGAGAAATGCAATTTCAAACAGAAGCATAGATACAGTATTTGCTCCTCATTGGTGATCTATTTTTACCATCCCATAGTGGTAACAAGGCATAGGTCATAATGCATTTCATAACAAACACAGGGCATCAGCTATGAAGCAGTAAAAATAAGCCCACGGCTGTAAGCGGATATGAGTAAGTGCAGCATGCTTGCACATGCACCATGTACTGTACCTACCCCCTCATTATGTCAAAGGCCCTCGATTCACAGTTAGCCACTGGCATTAAGTGCATTTTCAATTACGCCAGCAAATGTAAAAATGCTGGAAGAAGATAATATTTTGAACAGGCATATGTAAAAATGTTGTCCATCAGAATATGAAGATATTCATGATGATCCTAGACCAAATAAACAAGAAAAGCTGGGATTTTTCTTTCTTTTGTGTTGTTCAACAAAAGTAAAGTCACTGTAGTACCTTTGCAGAGACAGATGGAGTTTTATGGACGGATATCTGACGATATCAAAAGAGGATGTTTCATGAAAGACACACAGACACACACACGCACACACATGCGCACACCCTCAAGGACACGTACACACACACACACACACACACACACGCACACAGATACATTAATAAAAAACAATATCTATGTTCAAATCTAAACATCACCAACAACCTAAATTGCTTTACAAAACATTTTGTAGCACGCATATTCATACCCTGACAGAATATCCAAAAAGTTTAGCATTGCATTTATAAATTAGATACACTGAGTAGTAATTTAAATTACGCATTTATATTATATATGTTAAGACTGTTAACCACAGCAAGGGGCTCAAAATGGGCAAAAGGTACAGTTCAGAAAAATACCCTCTAACAACACAATCCTCCAGGCAGACAAACTATACAAAGCACCAAACAGATAAATTTACAGCCAGAGTTGCCACTAACACAATATATCCATGTTGTGCTGCATTTATTGTCTGAAAGTCTGATTGTAGTTTAGCAATCAGACAGCAGGTGGCGCTGTAGCGTGGGCTCGCTCTGAGAGACATCACTGGTCTTTCTCGTGCATCTGCTGCTGCATCTTGTTCAGCATCTCCTGCATCCTCTTCAGCTGCAAACAGAAAGGGAGAGGGGGGTGAAACTCTAACACATAGGCTACATTGTGAATGGATAAGTCAGTCTGGTCCAACCATAGAGATTAAACAGTTTTAGTTTTAAAACTGTTTAATCTCTATGGATCCAACATCATAACAAGAGACCACTGATATAGTATTTAGACCATGTGATGCTGGAACTATCCATTGAAACTTACACTAATGCATTTATTTTTAGATGAGGGAGCGGCTCCTTCTATTCGAGAGGCCTTTTATGCATTTTCTGCTTAAACTGAATCAGGAACTGCACGTTATCAGGACTGAGGAGACTGCACGTTTTATAAATATGAACTGATATATCTACTGGAAGCTGTTATGTTGTGCTTGTGTCTTGTGTTTGATTATGTATTTATTATATGTTATCTGTTTTTAAATCTATCACAGTAAAGCCAGAGACAAATTTCCATGTGTGGACGATAAAGATCCTGTCCTGTCCAGTCACACTGTTCAGTGTCTGGTGAAACGGTGATGGCCGCTTCATACCTCCTCATCTTTCATTTTGATTAGTTTCTCAGTCTCCACATCAGGAGTGGGCAGAGGCAGGATGGGGATGGGACTCTCCATACGGTTGTCATGAGCCAATTTACTGCATGGGAAAGACATGGAGGGGTGAGGAGAAGCATTCAAATCTGCATTAGAATGTGCAGACGTCAGCAGTAAAACCAAGATGTTTACAAAACATTCACCCTCTCATACTTTCTCATTTCTCACCTTACTCTTTCACACACACACACACACACACACACACCTGGTCATCTCCTGTATGCACTGGGCCCTGTAGTTCTCGTAGTGGACGTCACAGGTCACGTCTTTCAGGTCGTGCATGTGGGAGCGAATCAGCATGTTTCTCAACTTCACAAAGTCACAGTGCGACTGGTTTTCCACTGAGCGAGCGAACGAAACAGAGAAATCATCGTTCCGTGAGCGTCGACTCTCA